>NC_073313.1:87116898-87322619 GCF_027595985.1 Sorex araneus
AATCCAAGCCCCTAATGTGTTTTATTCTTTTATTTTTTTTAACTGAAAGGACCATGATTTACATTTTTCATATTTGGCTTTTAGATATACTGTGTTCTAGTACCAATCTCACCACCTGTGTCTTCCCTCCCCCCAATTTCCCAGCTTACCTCCCCCCTCCCACCTGCTGCCTTACCCCCTTCCCCAGTGTGCACCTTGACAGGCACATTTTTTGATGAGATACTTTTAATTTAAATTAAAAAAAATTGAATCACAGTGAGATATGCAGTTACAGAGTTGTTCGTGGTTGGGTTTCAGTCATATAATGTTCCAACACCCGTTCTTCACGAGACTGGCACATTTTTAAGTTTGGTTATTGACGTTTGGATCTCTTGTTTTCAGTGTTGTTGACTCTGGTTGGGTATCTAGCTATCCCACTCCTTTACACTACACCGCCCCCGTACTCAGATCCTCTTGATCCCTGCTCCCCATTCCTGCCTGTCCATCTTTTCTCTCCCCCTGAATTTCTTTCCTTCCCTGTCCTTTTCCTCTCTATACTCTGGGCTCAAGGGTGATCTAGTCATCTCCCTTTTCAAACATTACATTTCTTTGTCCAGTTCTTCTATATACCACATATAAGGATGATCCTCCTGTGTTTGTCATCTGGCTTAGTTCATTTAACATGATATCTTCCAGTTCCAACCATATTACAGAGAATTGAATGATTTCATCTTTCCTTATAGCTGTGAAGTATTGTGTTATGACATCTATTCCACACCTTCAGGATCCACCTATCTACCGTTGGTCACCTAATATTGATTCCGTATCTTAGCTATTTTACTAAGTGTTGCAGTGAATAATAATTTGCATATGTCTTCTTAAATGAATGTTTCTGTGTCCTGGGGGTAGATACCCAGAAATGAAGCTGCTGGTCATATGGCAGTTCAATTCTTAGTTTACTGAGATATCTCCATGCTGTTTTCTATGAAAGTTGAACCAGATAACATTCCCACCAGCAGTGGATGAGAGTTCCTCTTTCACCACATCCCTGCTCAACACAGATTTCCTCCAGTATTCTTGATATGTGACATTCTCACTGGTGTGAGATGGTATCTCATTGTCATCTTGGTTTGGATTTCCGTAGTGGTAAGTGATTATGAGCTTTTTTTCCCCCGCTGTGCCTGTTGGTCATCCATTGGTCTTCCTCAGAGAAATCCCTGTTCGTTTTCTATCCACATTTTTTTTTCTTTTTGGGTCACACCTGTCAATGTCTATTTTTTCTATTTTAAATTTTTATAGAGTTGTTTACAATTATTTATTAGATTCAACATTTCAACACCAATCCCACCACCGTTATTTCAAATTTTCCCACTATCGCCCAAGCCTGCCCCAAAGGCAGATGCTATAATTTATTTTGTATTGTTTGTTATGAGTAATCTGCTAAAAAATGATCCCAAAATTTCCCCTTAGAGGAAAGTGCATGAAGGTCATTGTATCTGACTCTGGAGACATTAAGCTCTTACATAAAATATTACTGATATATTTTTTTTAATCGAGATTGGTTACTTTCCACTTTACACCCCGTCAAATGTGGTGTGCTACTCCTGGTACATCAGTGGCTTAGAGAATAAGATATTCATGGCTGCGTGCTCCAGGAATTCTAAAATTTTAAATAAGCTGATAGAGCTGAAATTAAATTTTTAACTGGATGGTGACTTTGGGGCCTGGAGGCATTTCTGCAGCTGGTGGCTCTCTTCTGAGATTTATTTGTGAGCCTCTGGGTCATGGCCGTTAATGAGCTTATATGGTGTCAGATGCCGTTTGTGGGCATGATTGCCAGGCTCCCGGTAGAACAGGGAACTGGGGGGAGGTGGCCCACTCCCGACTCCATGAGAGCCTGGAGATTTTGGTCACAAATCCTGTATACCTGGGTTTTTCAGCAGTCTCATTCTCATGCTTGATGCTTGCTCCAATGAAATTAATTGGAAATATTTTATAAGTCCCTCATTTCCCTATTGTCAGGCATTTAGGGGTTTCTATGCTTTTGTCACACTATGATGAACTTTCTTTCATGTGTGCATGCCATTGATTACTTAGTATAGATTCCTAGAAGTGAAATTACTGAGACAGTACTTTTCTCAAGACGTAAGCTAAATATGACCAATTTGCTTCAAAGAAGGTGGTCCCTGCTTCTCCTGCTAGCAGTGAGCTTGCTTCAAAATATCACACTTAAACAGAGTAGGTACCATTATGACAATAATTGACAGAAATGATCATCCTGGATAAGAACTGGATATTGAAAATAGGTAAAGGATATATACATATATGTATATATACATATCTATATATATACATAAACACTTTTCAGTATCTGTATTACAAACCGATATGCTCAAAAGAAGGAGAAGAGAAGAGAAGAGGGAGGGGGGCGAAGGAGAGAGCAAGGGAAAGGGGTGCCTGCCATAAATGCAGGTTGGCATTGGGGGGAGTTGGTGCACGGGGGAGGGAAACTGGGATATTGGTGCTGGGAAATGTACACTGGTGGAGTGATGGGTATTGGAACACTATGTGATTGAAACCCAATTATGAACAGCTTTGTAATGGGCTGTATCATGGTGATTCAAAAAAATTTTTTTAATCACATTAAATTTTGGGTGAGTTGACAGCTGTAGAGATAGCATCGGGGTAAAGCCACTTGCCTTGGACATGACAGACCCTGGTTCCATGCCCAGCACAACAGAGTTCTCCAAGCCCCGCCAGAGTTACCCCTAAGTGTTGTTGGGTATGGCTTAAACCCCCACCCCAAGTTGGGTGACTTGATAGTTACACATTGGTATATCAGTGTCACATAATTTCAGTTTTATTAATAGTAATACATGTCTCACACTGCTTCTCTATTCATGTTTTGGGCCAGTTATGTTCTACAAATTTTCTCCACTAGTATTGGGTTTTCTGCTTGATTAACAAATAAAAGGTTGGAGCATTCACTCCACCAAGGGCCAAATAATGGGATTCAAAGTGCTTTCCACCACTGCTGCCGCTCGAGCAAGATCGCGGGGCCCAAATGAACTGCTTTGGACACCAGCAGCCCACTGAAATACCCCCAGACCATGAACTGAAAGTTTACCCCAGGCTGCGACAGCGGGGTAGGGTATTTCTCTTTTTTTTCTTTTTCTCTCAACCTTTCCCTCCTGGGCACGACACAGCGGTTGCCGCTTTTTGAGCACAAAATGGAGACACCAGGCCAACAGCTGTGGGATTCGCGGGAGACCCCGGGTGGGGGGGAGGCAGGGGAACCGGCTCCACCAGGCCAGCAGCTGTGGGATTCGCGGGAGACCCCGGGTGGGGGGGAGGCAGGGGAAACGGCTCCACCCCCCGCCGATACTTAAGTCCAGCGGACCCACGTGCGCATCCTTTCCACCACTGCTGCCACTCGAGCAAGATCGCGGGGCCTAAATGAACTACTTTTGGACACCAGCAGCCCACTGAAATACCCCCAGACCATGAACTGAAAGTTTACCCCAGGCTGTGAGAACGGGAAAGGGTCTCTCTCTAGGCTTTTCCATCTTATGAGCACCACAAAAGGGGAGTAAAAGCTTGCAGTGAAATAATTTCTGGCAGAATTTTCCCTGGACTTCATACAGAAATCCAA
Organism: Sorex araneus; assembly: GCF_027595985.1. Classification (NCBI taxonomy): domain Eukaryota; kingdom Metazoa; phylum Chordata; class Mammalia; order Eulipotyphla; family Soricidae; genus Sorex; species Sorex araneus. The sequence continues at coordinate 87,120,530 of NC_073313.1, forward strand.
AACCGCGTGGCCGCAGCTGCGGCTGCGCAACCTAAGCAGATCTGACTGTGGGGGGAAACTCCAAACAATAATACTGATTTTTTATTGAAATATTGAAGGTAATCAAAGTAGCAGCCATTTCTCTGGACTGTAAACTAAGCTATAGCCTCATGCCTGCCGACAAGAGAAAATATCCTCCTCTCTCGGTTCCTTTCCCTTTTCTGGGAGAACGCGGTGTGGTGTCCACCATATTATGAGGTCTATTAAGCAGGCACGAACTTAGAGGCACAGGAAGGGGAGGAAAAAAATTAAAATTATGTACTTGGAACAGCGGAACACTTGGGGAGTCTTGGGCCGATACCAGCGCATGATCCGCTGAGATTCGACCCAGGTGACCACACTTTTGTGTGGCCGTGTTGCTGCAGATCAACCAGAATCCTGAGGAACTACTTTTGGTTCCAGAAACTGCTTGCAGCCATGTCTCTGGACTGTGAACTAAGCCATAACCCCATGCCGGCCGAGGATGGGAAATATCTCTTTTTCTCGTCAGGCAGTGTGGTGTCAGCCATAATATGAGGACTATTTATTAAGCAGGCATGAACTTGGTGGCACGGGAAGGAGGGGGAAAAATTCTATGTATTTGAAACAGTGGGACTTCATATCTCTCCAGTCTCAGCTGTGGAAAACTAATTATCAAATGCTTCATTGGCAGCAGGGCTGTCTTTCTTGGGGGAAGACTCCAACAATAGTGAGTTTTGTATTGAATTATGGAAAGTAATCAAGGTAAAGAGAAAATGAAGTGAAATTTATCAATTACACAGGCGGGGATGGTGGTGGGGGGCGGGTGTTGGGAGATAGACTGGGGTCTTTGTTGGTGGGATATGGGCACGGGTGAAGGGATGGGTGTTTGAGTATTATATAACTGAGATATAAGCCTGAGAACTTTGTAACTTTCCACATGGTGATTCAATAAAATAAATTTTTAAAAAAGAATAAAAAGAAAATATATTTGGAGTTTAGAATAAAAAGAATATGTTTTTCATAAAAAATAATGGGATTCAAAGTGGTTTTATTACTCCAGAATGTAGTGTTTGTTGCCTAACTTTCCATGCCCCTTCACTTCCTTCAAGACCCACTTCCCCCTAGACTTTGCTGCCAGGCACTGTCTTTCTTTAGTTGTTTATTTCAACTTTACTAAATGGATTAAAGTGCCCAAGTTAAGACATGATTATTTATCATAAAACTGGGCTCTGTCAAATTATGTCACTAACAGGGACATGTGGATTATGCAGTCCTGGCTGCTCTCTTATCCAAGTTAAGTACTATGACTTACCTAAGGTCGCAGAGACACTTCCGATAGAGCCAAGACTAGGACCTGGATGTTCTGACTCCCATTCCAGAGAGGATTTAGGCCTGACAGATAAAATCTAAACACTCAAGTGTCAGTTTGAATAAGATGGGCCTTTCATATATATGCATATATGTATGCGTATGTTATATAATTTGCATATAAATTTATATAATATTGATTATGGATTGGAGCAACGGCACAGCGGGTAGGGCATTTGCCTTGCACGCGGCTGACCTGGGTTCGATTCCTCCGTCCTTCCCGGAGAGCCCAGCAAGCTACCGAGAGTATCCCGCCCCCATGGCAGAGCCTGGCAAGCTACCCATGTCATATTCAATATGCCATAAACAGTCTCACAGTTAGATGTTACTGGTGCCTGCTCGAGCAAATTGATGAACAACAGGATGACAGTGTTACAGTTCTACAGTGCTAATATAGATTATATATATATATTTTTTTGTTTTGAGGGTCAGGACTTACTCTTTTTTGGGGGGACCAGATCTGGTGATGGTTAGGAGTTACTTCAGGCTCTATAGTCAGGAATTAGTCTTGGCAGTGCTCAGAGGACAATATGGGATGCCATGGATTGAACTCAGCTTGTCTGCATGCAAGGCAAATGCTTTACCCACTATACTATAGCTTTGCTCCCAGGATTTACTCTTGATTCTGTGGTCAGGGATCACTCCTGGCAGAACACAGGGGACTGTATATAGTGCTGAGGTTTGACTGTGGTCAGGCACATGTTAGACAATCGCTTGATGCCATGTACTGTCTCTCTGGATCTGATCCTTTCATTAATTTTATGTTCAATGAATACTTTTGATAGCCATCTGGTAGGGTTAATTTTTTGGGGAAAGTTTCTGTCTGCCTCCTTTTCTTATGAGTTGATAACCATCAATGGTGTTTGGATTTCTTTTTGATGCATTTAACCAATGACCCCTCCATTTTAGGTAGAAGGTTGACTCTATAGTCAGACTGATAATGGGGGTGGTTGTTGGGTTTTTGTTTTTTACATTTCTCTCCAGACCCCCTGCACTTAGGTTGAACTGATGGTGGGATTTCTTTAGCACGGAAAGTCAGGAAGTGGCTTTGCCTCGTTCCCACAGTCAAGTTGGCTGTCCCTTTGTGAGGGCCATTGCCCTGGGCTCCTTCTGACGCTATCCCTGGCAGCTGCCAGAGGCAATGGTATACAAATGCTATATTGGTAACTGTGAAGTTATAGGAAAAGGTGAAGCCTACATATCAAGTGCTATAGAATTCCCTTTATTTAGGGCCTTCCTGGAGGAGGAGTCTTGGCTGGGTTGGGAGGGGAAGGCAGTTCCTTCCCACTTGATTGTGTTATGGGCTGAATAGTATAGAATGGGGCTGAAGTCCTGTGAGAAGCAAAGGTGGCCTCTATTGTGAAGGAGAGGTGTGAGAGCCACTTTTCCCCCACTCTGGGAAACCTTATACCTCATCCTGCATACCTCATCCTGAATTTCCTGACTTGGATGGGGGAAGGTGTTGGAGCTCACCAAGAACCCTTTTCCCCTTTCAAAACGTCTCAGAGCTTTTGTTTTAATGCCGTTGGGTTTCTAATGGTGCTACTGTATCCTCCATTTACGCGACAAATTCCAAGGGTATCCCTTGAGTCAGAGTTGAAAGCAGGGGCCCATGTCATATCAGCCTGATCTTTAAGATTTGGGAGTAGCATGTGGGCTTTATGTGGAAAGAGAGCAGAACAGCTTTTGGTGGGGGCACTTTGGGGTTCTGATCAGAACCTACGTGGCATAATCTGAGGGAAGGTCATGAGAAAAGGAGACAGAGGAGGAATAAGGGGAGATTGAGCTGGGATGTGTCAGTGCCCCATCTGCTTCCTCTCATGGGGCATAGAGGAAGAGGAAGTCATCTCTAACCCCAGATTGGGGAAGAACTAACTGAATTCTAAATTAGTATCATGCCTGGTGTGCTGGTCATCTCCCCCTGACCCTGGCAGAGCCAGGACTCTGTTAGTTCCTCAGGTGGCTTTCTTTCCAGGACACCAGGCTTGGCACCCTGAGTTACAGTACTCTGGAGATTTAGCTATCAATTTGTCCCTGAAACTGTGGCAAGTCCAAATGACAGTGGCAGATAAGCACATATCGACACAACCCTTATGCCCAGTCCTGAGCTAAGTACACTGGTGGTTACAAAAAGGGAAATAAGCCAGCATTCTGTCAGTGTGCAACAAGAACTTGACTGGAGTGAATTTCAGTTATTTCTGACAACCCAGAAGGTAGGTATTACTGATTTGCTTTACTGATGTTGGACCATGCCCAGCTTGGGGTGGGGGCAGTCATGTGGCACCAACAATCAAGCCTAGGACCATACATATACAAGGTATGTTTTCAACCACTTGACCTACATCTCCAGACCCTTTTATTTTAGTATTTTGTGGGTGGGTTGGGAATTGGGGGACATACCTAACAGTGCTCATGGGCTATTCTTTCTGACTTGATGGTCTGGGAACCATTTGTGATGCTGGGGATTGGAACTAGGGTAACAGCAGACACAGCTGCAAACAAGGCAAGTGTTTTACCTTCTGTACTCTCTCTCCACCCTACTTTTGTTAGTTTTAATTGAAATCTAAGGAACATATAACACTTCATTTTTTTTAGTTTTTGCATATGAAAGAGTCCACATTTTTATTTAGAAAATGCAAAAATGTTAAAGCCTTAATATAACTATCTCCTTCATTTAAGAGAGATGAGTCCATAGGTATTCCTACTTAAAAAGTAGGCGGTAACGTTATGTAAATGTAAAGTGTTCAGCATGATTATCTATTTATGTATTGCAGTATAGACCCATAATTATTTTCACCATGAAGAAATGTTTATGTTTGTGGTTACCTGAAGTCACGTAACTAGTCAGGATATAAAGACTTCTCACTTTGCTCTTAGTGGTCACAGAAGTAGAGTGGGTAGGGGGAAGGGCCTGAAAGTAAAACAGAGGTAGCGAGGTGGTGTAGATTTAGGGGATCAGACACATTATCATTTATTAAGCATTTTGTGTTGAACATTGTACTAAATATTTGCACACTATTTCATTCAATTTTTGTAACAGCCTCGAGTCTATTACTGTTATCCCCCCACTTTATTGACTGGACAGTGAAGATCAAGGAGACTGCCTGATATTTCTAAAGTGACCTAACCAGTAAAATCAGATGCCAATACTTGAACTCATGTTGGCTGGATCTCCTAGCTGCTAGAAGCTAGCCACCCTGTTAGCCATTTTGCACTAGTACATCCTTATCCTTCCTCGGGAACGAGAGGCTCCAGCTCCCAGGGTTTTTGACATCGTAGTATGGGGCTGGAATATAAATATTGGACCCCAGCCCTTGGTTTGCTGGACTCAGATCTCCACTTGGCATCTTCTGTATGTCCATGGTGTTGCAAAGAAGATTCCAGAAATTGTGCCTCAGAAGCAGTGATGTGCTCTAGGTGGCAGACCCACTCATCACTGCCTGTGTTGTTCCTCTAACTCTATCAACAGATACCTCTCTACCCTCCATGGAAAGCCATACTTCTCAGAGAGAACAAAAGAGGTGACATCTTGGGTGAAAGTTGAGGTGATAATGCTAAGTGGAAGAAATCAGAAAGAGATGAATACAAGATAGTTTCATTCATCTGTGGAATATAAGGAAACAATCAAACTGACTAAACATAGCAAACGTAGCTCTTAGAATGTTAAAAATAGTGACTGAGGCCAGAGAGAGAGAGAGAGAGTACAGGTGCTTGCCTTGCCAACACTGGTTAGATCACTGACACCGCATATGCTCCCCAGAGCACTTCCAGGAGTAATCCCTGACTTCAGATCTGTGGGTAGCGCCTGAGCGAAGAGGGTTACTGGGGAAGGAGAATGGTGGGGAAACTCATGGGGGTTGGATGGAAAGTCACAGAAAAGGGGATCAATTTGATGATAATGAATGGTAGTGGAGTTTTGGTGGTAGATGCTGTGTGCATTTTCATTTTATTTTGTGGGGCCTCCCAAGCAGTGCCAGGAGATCTTGGGGTCCTAACAATTTTTCTTGGACAACCAGGACAGCGGTTCAATGCAAGGGTCTGACGAAGTGATACTGCTCAAGTCCTACCATTCCAGGGATACTTGGGCCACTCTGGTGTGTTGGGAACCTCAAGTGGCACACTCTGCAGTGCTCAGATACTTCCAGGACTGTGCTCCGTGATGCTCTACATTTCTCTGTCATCCAGCTTCACCTGCATCTCCTCCAGTTCTGTGATCACAGGTACCCTTGCACAGCAACCTACTCTGGCCTACAGTCAGCCTATAAGGTCAACTGGAGCCTCATAACCTGGAGACATCCCATATCTGCTTCCCCAGGGAAGAGGGAGAATTATACATTTCTTTCTCAATCATCTTTTTGATGATGGTTGTGGGGGTGGTTGTGACTTACAAGCACTTTGCGCCTTACTCTCCCCACATCCCATCTTTCCAGAAGCCAAAAGGCAGCAAGATAATTACTTTGCTCTTACAAAGTAATTATGGAGACTAGGGCTCCAAGCTTATTTGTGTTTTCATTTCCTTTCATATTTTCATAAATTGTATTGTTTCTTTTCAAATAGGTAGAACAATAACACTTTGAATTTCAAAGAAAACAAGGATGTACAATGTGAATTGTTCTCTTGATCACCCCCTATTACCCTGGTAACCACTGTGTATACATATCATCCCCATCTTTGTGTGTATGTATCCGGAAATTAAAATTTAAATGGGCTCACCCTATAAATAATGTTTCAGTACACTTCATCCCTAATAGAGCATAAATTATTTTTTGTTGTTTTTGGCTTTGGGGCGATATCCAGAGATGCTCAGGAGTTGTTACTCCTGGCTATGTACACAGGAATCACTCCTGGCAGGCTCAGGGTACCATATGGGATGTTGGAGATTGATCGTCTTCATGCAAGGCAAGTGCCTTACCCACTGTATTATCACTCTGGCCCCAAGCATGGAGTGTTTTTTACAGGAACATTTATACACTAGGTGTAGCACTATAGCACTGCCGTCCCATTGTTCATCAGTTTGCTCCAGTGGGTACCAGTAACGTCTCCATTGTGAGACTTGTTATTGTTTTTGGCATATCAAATACACCACGGGTAGCTTGTCAGGCTCTGCCATTAAGGCGGAATACTCTCAGTAGCTTGCCAGACTCTCCAAGAATGATGAAGGAATTGAACCCGGGTGAGCCGCGTGTAAGGCAAACACCCTACCCACTGTGCTTTTGCTCCAGTATACCACGCAAATTTTAATTTTTTTAATTAATTCATTTTTAATTAGTGAGTCACAGTGAGGGTACAGTTACAGATTCACACATTTTCATGCTTGTTTTTCCCTCATGCAATGTTCGAGAGCCCATCCCTCCACCAGTGTCCATTCTCCACCACCAATGAACCCAGTATCCCTCCTACCCCCCAACCCCATCCCCCCACCCCACCCTGCCTCTGAAGCAGGTCATTCCAGTTTGTTCTCTCTCTCTCTCTTTTTGGGTGTTGTTATACCATGTAAATCTTAAAGAATAAAATATTGTGAAGATTTTCCTTGTGTTATTAGCTATTTTTACTAAGTCATGCTTGAAGTCTGCATGATACTGTGTGAACAAACAAGAAGGTATTTAATTCCTGAGTGTTTTACAAACCAAACGCTCATCTGTCTGTGTGCCCAGATGTTGGTGTGCAGCTGAGGGGCTCTTTCTGTTGCTGGAGACCTGGGGGCAGGATGACTGTCTCTGAGGGTGTGGATATAATACAGGGTGTCCTTGGCACCAATAACAAGCTGGATCTCATTTCCCTGACCCTGAAAGGGCCTCCAATGTGGCATCGTTAGGAAGGCCAAGTAGAGAGGCTTCTAAAATCTCAGGGATAGGACTAATGGAGAGGTTACTGAGACCACATGAGAAATTCGACGATAACGGGATTTCATGATTTGTGATTCATCCTTGGCACCTAGGGACCTTGAAAGCTTACTGGATTTTCCACTCAACTTACCTTCAGCCTTCTGAGCGTAGGTTTCCTCCTCTATACTTGGGGACGATGATGATACTCATCTTGGGAAGATGCAGTGAGACTTAGATGAGAAAAATGATTGACCCTTGAAACAAAGGGTGTGACTGCATGGATCTGCCTGTACCCGAATTTTTTTTCTCTTTGGCCATACCCAGTGAAGCTCAATGACTATTCCTGGCTCTCCTCAGGAGTGACCTCTGGTGATGCTCAGGGGACGATACACAGTGCCAGGCATTTGAATTGGGAATGGCAGGATGAAAGGCAAGTGCTATAACCCCTGTGCTATTTCCCTGCCATCCTCCCTCCAATTCTTTTCCAGGCATGATTTCCTCAATCAAATATTCAACCAATCTTGGATGTTGGTTGACATAGCAAGTATGGAGGCTCACAAATTTGGAGGGCCCACTATTAGGCCCATGAAAACAGTGTTCTTGCCAATATCAAAGAGCAAATTAAGTTTTAGGGGACTCTGGTTATACATGGATGTTTTTTAGTTGGCATTATTATGGGGGCTGCCACAGCCATTTGCAGCAGTGTTGGGGTGGAGTACATATGGTGTCAAATTAACCTCAACCATGCAAGGCATATTCAAGTGGTAACTTTGTAACCACACCACCAGGCAGGATATACACAATTGTCTTGGGTTTTTATTTACTACACCAGGGAGTGTACCCCACTTCTGCATTGTTCAATGGTCAACAGTACATGTTGAGAGCTTGGTGGCTAGTCCCTGTGCCAGTGCTCACTTACGACAGTAGATTATCCAGTACCATGAGGGTTTGGAAGTTGTTTGGATGCCTCCCAGTTACTTTATAGCAATAATCAAAGGTTGTGGGATGAGCTGCTGAGAACAAAGCATGGAAGTGACATGGCCTTGACTTCGTCTGCTGGCAGTCTCACTCAACATTGCCCTCCCTGATGCTGTGAATGTCTGCAGCCAAGCTAGGAGCCTTCTCCATCATCCCCTGCTACCTTGGGCCCTAAGAAGGAGATGGTGTGGCTTTAGTGGGTCCATAAAGGGGTAGCCTCAGAGAGAAGGCCCTGTTGAAATATATATGTTTATGTATACACACACACACATATAGGAATGGCTCACGGGAAGCAGAGAAAAGGATGAGTATAGGTAGGCCACAAACAGCTTCCTAAATACACTACCTACAATCATAGTTAAGAAAGGTAGCGGGGCTGGAACAATAGCATACGGCATTTGCTTTGCACGCGGCTGACCCGGGTTTGATTCTGAGCATCCCATATGGTCCCCTGAGCACTGCCAGGAGTTAATTCCTGAGTGCAAAGCCAGGAGTAACCCCTGTGCATCGCCGGGTGTGACCCAAAAAGCAAAAATAAAAAGGTAGGGATGGAGAAATAGTACAGTGGGTAGAGTGCTTGCCTTGCATGTGGGTGGCCCAGGTTCGATCCCTGGAACCATATATACTTTACCAAGCCTTGCCAGGAGTGATCTATGAGCGTATAGCCAGGACGAAGCCCTGAGTACTGCAAGGTGTGGCCCCAAAAGCAAAAGTAAAGAAACTGAATTCCCCTTTTCTTCAATCTCATGATCATTTATTCGTTCTGAGCAATCTGTCCAAGAAATAAATGAGCTTGAAACTGGCTTTGTTTTCTGACTTCCAGACACATGCTATTCATACCTAATGAAACACTTAGATGTGTCTCTACCTTGGGCACAGTGCTGCCCAGGTACACCCGTTCCTTAATGGGGCAGAGGCCTTTAAGGCTCCTGTTGTATTTCTAGGAAGAGGGAAATTGCTGTCTCTGCTTTCAAACCCCAACAAGGCCAGTCCGTGGCCATGAGTTCTGAAGAATGATGGTTAGTGTCAAGGATTGAGTCAGTTCTGGTTTCAAACTGGAGCACTATGGCTGAGGAGATCAAAGGGCTGGAACACCTGGTTTGCATGGCACCACTGGGATAATGAACCTCTGCCAAGCACTGGACTGGGAGTAGCTTCTATGCACTGCCCAGTATGGCACAAAAACAAAATTCCAAACCAAAAAAGCCAGACTGGAGAGATAGTACAGAGATAGTACAGATAAGTCACTTATCTTGCATGTGGCCAATACCGGTCAGATCCCTGGCTCTTCATATGATCCCGCTCCCCCCAGCACCATCAGGAGTGACCTCAGAGCACAGAGCCAGAAGTAAGCTCTGAACACCACTGGGTTTGGTTCCAGGCCCCCAACCCAAAAAAAGTCAAATTGGAGTTCTAGATCAGATAGATTGGGGCACAGAGTGTCCCTGGGGAAGGGACAAAAGACCTGAAAGGACAAGAGACATATTTTTAAGTCCAGCTTAGAGGAGCCGATCTCCCACCCCACCCTCTCTCCATAGAAAAGAGAACTGGAGACAGAAATTTAGTTCTACCTATGTTTATTACCATCAATCTTATTCTGCAGCCCTCTTATCCTATTTACACCCAAACCCTTCCCCCAAACTAGCTTTTTCCAAAATTCTGGGTAGCAGGTCCAGAAAGTGTGTCCGCTGAGCAGGCAGAGTGGGCACACATTCCCCAGGCCACTTGGACTCCAGAGAAAGATACTATGGGAATTCATGGCACAGACTTGGTATGGAGGTCAAGGGAATATTCCCTTGACCTGAAATATTCCCCCTCTTGGGAGTTCAGGATACCTCAAAACTTTTAGTGAAGCAAATAAAGTAGATTTCTCAATGTCACGCTTCATAATGTCTTTGCTTGGAAGGATACACACACATGGCAAAGTTTCTATCCAGACCTGATTTTTGCTTTGGAGGAGCCAATCTGGCCTTTGGAAGCTATCTCTGACCAGCTGCTATTAGCCTTGGGGAAGTGGCTGGTGGCCAGAGGGGTGGCAGGGGATGGTTGCATTGGCGTGTATTGTCAGGTTTGAGCATTGTTTTAAGCGGGAAGCTTCAGCATGGCCTGAGTTAAGTGGGTGCTATAGGATGGAGGAGCAAGAGAAGCCATCTCACTGGGAACCCACAGACCCTTCAGTAAACCCCATAGCTGTCTTTGGCCACCTGGAAGAGGAGAGCAAACAGTGTCCCAGAACATCAGTGCCACCAAGTTCCTTAGGGGTTCTCCATTCCCTTCCTGTCCTAGGCCTGTTTCAGGCAGGCGCTTGGTTCAAGTCAGTTATTTAGCAGAAAAATCTCTAAGAAGGCTAAGGGGAAAGGCAATAGGGACAAGTGCCCGTGTCTTTCCTGGAACCTCATTCTGCATCTCTTTGTGATCACTGAGGGTCCTATATTCAGCTTTTGGACTATATCTGATGGTGCTCAGGGCTTACTCCTGGCTCTGTGCTCAGAGCTCTTGGGGTTCCATATAGGGTGCCAGAGATAAAATCCAGGTCAGCTACACGCAAGTCACACACACCTAACCTGCTGTTTTGTCTCTCCTGAGGAGCCTTTTGAATGACCAGCTTGGGGCCAGAGTTATAGTTCCACAGGTAGGGTGCTTGCCTTTGCTTGTGGGCAACCTGGGTTCGATCCCCAACATCCCATATGGTCCCCTGAGCCCCACCAGGAGCAATTCCTGAGTGCAGAGTCAAGAGTAACCCCTGAGCATCACTGGGTATGACCCCCAAAGCAAAAAGATAAAACAATAATACAAAAATGACCTTCTTCCCTGAGTTTAAAGTCTGACCTGAAGCATGGACTGAGTCCCCTGTTGGGGAGCAGCATGCCAGGGGAACGTGCGCAGTGAGGGGGGTGGAGAGAAGGGCTTGGGAGTCATGTTGGAAGGAGGGACATGAGTGAAGCGTCTCAGTGCCTCCCTGGCTGTGGCTGTGGCAGGAGCAGGGTCGAAAAGGGCCTGGACAGGCTGCACAGTTGGGAGCCGGTGGAGGGAAGGAGCGCGGCGGGTGGGCCCTGAGATGGCCTCTCATCCGTGCCACTCCAGCCCGGAGCCCCGGGCTGGCCTCTGCAGCTTCAGGCGCGTGTGGCGAAACAGAGCCAGGCGCAGTGCCAGTCCTCTGGGCCCATCCTCCCAGCCTTTTCTGCTCAGGTCCAGCCCAGGCCCACAGTCGCCACCTCCACCTCAGGGGACCCCGGCCAGGGAGAGGCCCTGCAGCTGCTCCTCTGCGCCTGCCAGCTCGCCCTCATCGCGCCCGCTCTCCGAGCCCTCGTAGCAGCCTGAGTCGCGAGGAATGTCCACCTTGGGTCCCGACACGGACATTGTGTGTACCATGGGCTCCTGGCTGCTCTCCGCACCCTCTTCTGCCTCCTCACTGCCAGCTGCCAGGGGCGAGGGAGAAAAAGAGAAGCTTTGGGACTTGAGCATTTAACTGATGTGGAATGGAAGCCCCAAGGGGGGACGAGGAGGGGGAAGGATCCTCTGCAGGAGGTCCTCTGCAAACTGCCTTTCCCTCTGGGCCACCGCCAGACCCGCCCGGCCTGCTTAGAAAGTGGGGAAATGATTTCCAGGCCCTAAGTGAGGAGCCAGGAAGCCTGGCTTGGACTCCGGCTTTGGCATTTGCAGCCGTGAGCCCTCGACTCAGTAACCGGCCTTACCTTCACCGGCCTTAAGTCTCCCCTTTGGTTTGGAAGTGCGGCTTGACTATTCCAAAACTCCCTCCGCCCCGCAGACTAGGCCTGACACTGGAATTCGAATCGGAAAGGTGCCTTCCCACTGCTGGAGGTGCCAGCTCAGTGTGGTCAGGGACAGGTGCGGCCCGGGGCTGCCCCCTGCTTGGAACCCCTTGGGCCCTGGTCGCCTGAAGCCACTCACTGTCATAGTCCAGCAGGAGCTCTGCAGCCGTGAGCAGTTTGGCCCGGTGCTGCGGGTCTGTGATGTTCAGCTCGTTGAGGTGTGTTTCCCGCAGCTCTTTGAAGTCCTCCAGGGTCTGGTAGCCATTGAGCAGCAGGGTGGACGTGTGTTCCTGTGGGCAGGCCCCCAGCGCAGCCACTTAGAAGTCACCCGCACCCAGGAACGCCAACCCTTCTCTAACCACCAGGCAGCCCGCCCTGGTCCCCCCATCCCTGGGGGACAGGTGTGGCCTCCCTTTGTTCTCGACCCAGTCCCGGTCCACACTCCAACCTCCAGGCCGATGCGTTCCAGCAGCTCGTGCAGCGTCTTGGGCTTGGGCCTCTTGCCCTTGCTCTGGCGGCGGCTGGGCCGGGCAGGCCCCGCAGCCTCCTCGGGCAGCACGTCCACGTAGATGAACTTGAAAGAGCCCAGCTTGCCATTGAGCAGGCCCAGCCATGTCCCCACTGGTGGCTTTTCAACAATCTGGATCACATCGCCTTTCTGTGGGAGAGCAAGAGAGCCGAGGAGGGGCGAGGAGGGAGGCCCTTAGGCCTGAGCAGCCTCCTTCAAGGGTGCCCTCCACCCTCACCCCCAGGCTCAGGAGGGACGCAGTGGCCAAGCTTACCCGCAGTTTCAGGGAGTCATGGTCATAGGGACTGGGGGTGAAGTCGGTGTGGACTCGGGCCCGGCCACAGAAGGGCCCCGTGTACTGGGGAGCTGGTTGCTCCTCTCCAAAGCTTCCTGCGCCTGCACCTGCGCCTGGGCCGGGGCTGGAGACCTCACTGCCTGGGGGACACAGGGGCAGGGAAGAGGCTCACCGCAGACCCAGGACAGCTGGGACAGTGCCCAGCCAGCACCTTGGTGGGTGGAGGGTATCTGGCTAGAAATCCCTAGGGGGTGTGCTGAGGGAAAGAAATGGGGGCTCACACAGCAGAAGGGACTCAGATCCATCCCGCCCGCCCCCTCGGCCCCTGCAGGAGCACTGCTTTACCTTCACAGTCTGAGGCTGGAAACAGTTCACCACAGATGGAGAAATGTCTCACAGACCCACCGGGGAGCCAACTGGATGGGCCTCAAGACACTAGCTGGGCTAACAGCCCCATGAACACATGAGGGAAATGGAGGCCAGAGAGGGCAACAGAACGGCCCAAGGCCTCTCACCTTCTAGTTGGCAGCACCGGGCCCAATAGACTCCAGATCTCTGAGTCCTCTTTCAGGGCTCTCGGAAGCTATGTTCCTCCCGGGAAGTTACACCTGTGTTACTATTTGACTTTCTGTACATCATAAGAGTGGCTGGAGCGATAGCACAGTGGGTAGGGTGTTTGCCTTGCACACGGCCAACCTGGGTTTGATTCTTCTGCCCTTCTCGGAAAACCCAGCAAGCTACCGAGAGTATCTTGCCCCACGGCAGAGCCTGGCAAGCTATCCGTGGCATATTCGGTATGCCAAAATACAGTAACAACAAGTCTCACAATGGAGACGTTACTGGTGCCCGCTCAAGCAAATTGATGAGCAATGGGATGACAGTGATACAGATACAATGATACATCATAAGACTCTGTGTCTAGACACCGCATCCCATGGAAATTCAGACAGGCTTTTTCTTCTGGGGAGGGCAGATGAGCAGTCATTTCTTTGCTTTGTTTTGGGGGCCACACCCAGCCATGTTCAGGGCTTAGTCCTGGCTCTGCACTAAGGGATCACTCCTGGCGGGGCTTGAGGAACCATTTGGGGTGCCAGGGATCAACTGTGGGTCTGCTGCATGCAAGGAAAATGCCTCACTCACTGTATTGTCGCTCCGGCCCCAAGAAGGAGCCATTTCAGTGGCTTTCCATGGGGGGTCGGGAGACATCTTTGGATTCTGAGAGACGGCTACTTGAAACTAATCTGAGGGGCAAGAAAGGTAGTGACAGTGGGCCTGCTACTCAGCTGGCAACTGCTCCCTAGGGCAGGGCTTTGGGAACCTTCTTTTAGCCCCATGAACAACTAGAAGATTCCAAGGGGCACCCTTGGACAGCAAACCAAGGGGGGTTTGGAGGGCCTATTTATACCCCTACCTCAGCTGTGACCTGGGAACTGTAGCTTCCAGCTCCCCTGGGAAATATAGGGATGGACTGCCCAAGATGGCAACTGGGGGCTCTTCCTCTGTCCTTGGGCTCCCCCAGGGCTTTGGACAAGAAGTGGGGGCTCCTCTAAGGCAGAAGTAACCTGAAGGCTGGGCCACTTTGAGCAAGGAACAAAATCATCCCTGTGAATAATCCCACACCACTAAGTGATTGTCAGAAAGATTTAACATGGAGAAGGCTGGGGAAGTTCCTAGCAGGCCACCCGTACAGTTTGATCAGTTTGATCTCTTTCTTTAAAAAAAAAAAAGTTTTTGGATTGAGATTTACAATACCACAGATGATGATTAATGATGGTTTCTCATGCACATAATTCCAACGCCACAACCATCACCAGTGCACCCACTTTCCTCCCCAAAAGACCCCAACACCACACCCTCTCAACTCCTACTCCAACTCAGGTGTGTGGATCAGTTCTCCCATTATGTTACCTTTGGCCCTTTGTTGCGTCTTCTTAGTGTATCTTTAAGTCCCACATAGGAGACAGTCCAAAGGTATCTATTGCTTTCTTTGGAGATGAACAGACACTTCTCCAGAGAAGACATATGGATGGCCAACAGGCATATGCCAAAGTGCCCTTGTCACTCATGACAGGGAAAATGCAAACCAAAGGTTGATTTCTCTTGTCCCCTTCTCCCTGACGCTACAGTTACCAGCAAGTACCTAATCTCGACCTCTTTACTGGACTTGGTGCTGATCCTTCCATCACCCCCACTTCCCTCCAAGCTCTACTCACTGATGGAGGCCTGGCGGCTGAGAGTTGGATGCTCACGCTCTTCCTGCTCTGAAAAGGCCAGTGCCATCTTCTCAGGGCCAGGGCTGTCCAGGCTGAAGTCTGGAGATGTTGGGGAGCCTGAGCCCTCCTCCAGAGTGTCTCCCTGCAGGCGAGAGGAGGCAGGAAGCCATGAGCAGCGTAGGCTGGCCAGACCCAGCTGCATGGGAGGAAATAGGCCTGAGCCTGGTGGAGAACTGGGGCCCAACTTGAGCCCAGCTCTGCCACTAACAAGGTGCTGGCATGCTCTGAGTCCTGGCTTCTGTAAGCAAATGCAAGAGATGGTTCTGGGCACCAGAGTAGGGCATTTGTCTCGCACACGGCCAACCCAGGTTTGATCCCTGGCATCCCATATGGTCCTCCGAGCACTGCCGGGAGTAATTTCTGAGTGCAGAGCCAGGAGTAACCCCTGAGCATCTCCAGGTATGACCCCATAACAAAACAAAATGAAACAAAAGAGACAGTCTGGCCCTACCTACCCCATGGGAGTGAGGCTCAATGGCATATAAGTAATGTACTTTGCAATCACAGAAAAAAAGGGACCAGACTGCATTGTCAAGCAGACAGCAATTCTGGAAAGAAACTTTTTTTGGGGTGGGGGTGGACTGGGGGGAAGCACATCTAGAAATATTCAGTAGCAAACCCTTGCTCTGTGCTCAGGGAACTGTATGAGATACAAAGATTTAAAACAGGTTTGGGGGCTGGAGCGATAGTACAGTGAGGAAGGTGTTTCCCTTGCACGCGGCCAACCCAGGTTCGATCCCCAGCACCCCATATGGTCCCCCGAGGCCCGTCTAGAGTGATTCTTGAGTGCAGAGCCAGGAGTAACCCCTGAGCATTGCTGGGTGTGATGCAAAAAGCCAAAAAAAAAAAAACAACTAGGGGCTGGAGCAATAGCACAGTGGGTAGGGCGTTTGCCTTGCACTCAGCCGACCCGGGTTCGATTCTCAGCATCCCATATGGTCCCGTGAGCACCGTCAGGAGTAACCCCTGAGTGCAAAGCCAGGAAGTAACCCCTGTGCATTGCCGGGTGTGACGCAAAAAGCAAAGAAAACCAAAAACAACAAAAACCCAACTAAAAACAGGTTTGCTGCTGTAACCATGTGCAAGGCAACTTCCTTAACCTCTGTTTTACCTTTAACACCTGGAAAATAACTGCTTTTGACTGTGCTCCTGTGTGCTAGTCATGTCTATCAGTGCTTTTAGTCTTCACAGTGAGATTTGTCCCAAGTTTACAGATAAGTCAATGGAGGACCATTCCCAAGTCAGCCTAATACCAGAGCTCCCACACTTCAGCATGGTGATAACTATTTCACAATTGGCCAGCTGGGGGGAAAGCCTAGATTTGTAGCACTTGTCCATTTTGGGGCAGTCGATACTCCCTGTCATGAGAAGGCAGATGGAATAGAGAAGGGATCACTAAGAAAATGATGGCTGAAGGAATCAGTCGGGATGGAAGATGTGTGCTGAAAGTAGATAATGGACCAAACATGATGACCTCTCAGCGTCTATGTTGCAAGCCATAATGCCCAAAAGTAGAGAGAGAGTATGTTGTCTGCCACAGAGGCAGGGGAAGGGTGGGAAAGGGGGGGTATACCCAGGATATTGGTGGTGGGGAATGTGCACTTGTGGAGGGATGGGTGTTTGATCATTGTGAGATTGTAACCCAGACATGAAAGCTTGTAACTATCTCACGGTGATTCAATAAAATAAAAAAAAATACTCCCTGTCACGGCCAACTACAAGCTACTGAAGAATAGTCCCACTATAGAAGTCCACTATAGGCCTCCTAAGACCTATCACTGTAACCAGAATGTATGTTTTATTTTTTGTTTTTTGGTGTTTTCCACACACATTTGATGGTATTCAGGGCTGACTCCTGACTCTGTGCTCAAAGTTCACTGCTATTGGTTCGTGGGGGTCCCTGTGCCATGCAAGGGATTGAATCCAGATTGGTTACATGTAATGCAAGTGCTCTACCCCCTAAACTGTCTCTCCAGCAAAATGTGCATTATTTTTAGCTTAGATCAAGGTCCTGTAGGCTCAAAAGAAACTCTTACTTTTCCCTTAACTCCCTAGGAGAACGAAAATTGGCAATATTGCCCACATTTAGGGCTACCAGCAGAAACAGGTTCTCTCTTTTCGTTTTATTTTGGGGTCATACACATTGGTGCTCAGGGCTTATTCCTAGTTCTGTGCTCAAGGGTCGCTCCTGATGGGACTTGGGATCATATGGGGTGATAGCGATTGAACACATGTGGAAGGCCAACCCCTACCCCTTTGCTATCTCTCCATGCCAGGGACAGCCTTTCTGTCTGAGAGACCATCCATATGTATGCTAAACATCTCATTCCCAGAACCTGGTCCTTTATCATGGGAGTCCCCCTCCTCTGTCCTTTAACTCCCAAATCCCCCATCCCATTCCTTAGCTTAGGATAAAAAGCTGGAGCTGGAGAGTGGCTCAAAGGGCTGCAGCACAGGCTTTTTAGGCAGGAGGCTGAGGTTCCCCGAGTACCCCAGGAGAGATATACTTGAGCACAGAGCTGGGAGGAGCCTCCCAGCACCACTAGGTGTGACCCCAAAGCAAACGATCCCCCAAGACAGCATCAAAGCCCCTCCTTTTGTCCCATTCATTTTCAAATTTATATCTCTGGACTTGCTTTATGTGTACGCAGTTAGATTTGTTTTTCTCCTGATAATCTGATGTGATGTGGATTGCTCCACCAGCCCAAGGACAGAATGGTCTGGGGACATTCCCTCTCAGTCCTATGCAGTCACTGGGAGGTCGCCAAGTCATACGCAGATGCTGTGGATGTGCATGACCTTGAGGGCACAGAGCACAGTGCCAGATGGAACAAGAGTTAGGAAGTGATGTGTTTTGAAGATGGACTATAGTCACTCCACATTAGAGTTTATTCAGTTCGAACTGAGAATTAAAGTTTCAGAAATGGTTGGGTTTCACTCCAAGAGCACAGAATTGCTGAAATTCCCGACAGGCTGCTTTCCTGGATTTGTAAGAGCCAGGACACCAGAGCTTGGCATCTCCTAGAAGAGCCATGGGCCTGGGCCTGAGAGATGGTTCACCCAGCTGAGTGGGAGGGAGGCCCAGGTTTCATCCCTGGCACCCCAGGGTCCTCCAAGCACCCACCCCCAAGTTACTATGCTATTCTGGCCACTAGAGTGAACCTCCCCATGTATGTCTCACTCTCCTTCCCGGCTTGAAGCTAGTTTCTCTAGGTTCTTGCCGTGGGCCCCTTTGAATGAAGCTTTCCCAAAACCAGGTCCTATTTGCCTCAGGTGATCCCGTCAGCTGTCCTCTCTCCTCAGACCACTTCTGTCACCTGTCCTGTCCTCCCATCAATCCTGTTCCCTCCATACTAAGTCTGTTTCTGGGAGGGAGTGCTTGGTCTGTGTGTTCTTCCTTCTTAGAAGCGGGCCTTCAGGCACTGAACCCGAACAGAGGCCGACAAAGCAGTCATGTTCATACCCTACCAGAATGGTGCCTGTGCTGCCTGCCCGTCACCCCTCTCCTGGATCCCCAGGCCTCACCATCTCCTCTGACAGGGCTTTCACCATCATCTTGCCCATCTTCCGGTTCATGGTTCGGGAAATCACGGCCCGCCACTTCTTCCCCAGCTTTTTGCCACTCTTCCCAGCATCCTCTGGGGTGGAGGCACCTGAATCATCTTCTGGAATCTGACAGGATGAAAGAAGAGGTATGAGGACCCTAGTGACGTTCAGGACTTGGGGGGCAGAGGCTACAGAGGTAGGAACGACAGGCCCCAACCACTTCTCCTTAGCTCCAGGTCTACCCTTAGGCTTTGTGATTTGTGATTCATTATCCACTTAATTTAGAATTGATTTGAGGAGGAGTTTGGGCCACACCTGGCAGTGCTCAGGGGCTACCCCTGGCTCTGAACTCCTGGGGTCACTCCTGGCCATGCTCAGGGGACCATGTGCAGAGCCAGGAATCCAACTGGATCCAGCCAGCTGCATGCAAGACAAGAAACCTTAACCCCTGTATTGTCTCCCAAACCTTGAACAAGGTGCCTGTGAATTCTTGGAGCCCCAAATCTTGGTGGCTGAGGCGGTGGGCTTTCTGTCTTTAAGCTAGCTTTGCCTCAGTCGCCCTCAAACCTCCTTTCCGCACCCCCCCATCCACCCGCACTTCCCCACCCAGGGCCTGCTGCCAGATCTCCCCAGGAGGTTCTGAAACTCACATTATCATCCAGATTAAATTCTTTCTCGCTCACCACAGGGGAGCTGGGCTTGGATTTGGCAAAATCCTTGAAGCTGCTGGAGCGCTGAAGTGAGAGCTGGAAGAAGCAGAGGTGGAAGAAGCAATCAGTGGTGCTAAAATGGCTGGCTAAGGCAGGAGCGGCTCACTCCCAACCTCCCCGCAGACCCCAGGCTGGAGCTGAGCCATATGTACTCTGAGGACTCAAGCCTAATGAGGTGATGCACCCAGATGTTGTCAGGGATCAGATTCCATTTCTTTGGGAGGAGTACAGGGGTATTGGGAGGGGGAACGCTGATTCTAATAAAGAAACCCTAGACGTGCATTTTTTTCTTTCCCTCTCCCTTAACTTCAGGAAAAGAATTTAGATCTTTAGATCAGGGACCTGTTTCAGGAAGGGAACTCTCATCAGAGATACCTACAAGGAATCTAAGCTAAAAGTCGTAGGCCGAGGGGGAGGGATTAGTGAGGGCTGTTTGTTCCTGATCTACTCTGTGTTCCTTTGTCTCTGCATGGCACTGGCAAACATTTGTTTACCAAACATTCGCTTCTCCCATCTCCCCGTGAATTGTCTTCCTCCACTTTGAAGTCTGGTCCCTTATTGGCTCTCCACCCTTCTCCCGAGCTCAGGATGGCGTAGAAACCTCATTTGCTTGACTGTCAAGAACCTCGTATCTTTGTGTGTTTCGCTGAATGTAAGAAATGGAAACATTTTTTTCTCTTCGATTAATCTATTCTATGTCAGTTCAACTACTATACAGCCAAAAGCATCTTGAAGGGTAGCACTGCACTGTTGTAGCACTGTCATCCCATTGTTCATCGATTTGCTTGAGTGGGCACCAGTAACGTCTCCATTGTGAGACTTGTTACTGTTTTTGGCATATCGAATACGCCATGGGTAGCTTGCCAGGCTCTGCTGTGCGAACAGGATATTCTTGGTAGCTTGCTGGGCTCTTTGAGAGGGATGGAGGAATAGAACCCGGTTGGCTGCATGGAAGACAAATGCCCTACCCACTGTGCTATTGCTCCAGCCCATCTTGAAGGGTAGGGGGACAGTATTCTTTCCCCTACAGTGCCTTCAGGGCTCCCTGTCTTTATCCTGTCCCTTTGCTGAGAAGGGTCAGAGCCAGTTCCTAGCCTGGATATCTCAGCCTATGCTCATATTTCTTTCTTCTTTTTAAATTTTATTCTTATAAAGTTGTTCACAATAATTTATTACGTTCAATATTTCAACACAAATCCCACCACTATTACACATTCCCACAACCATTGCACCTTCCCACCACCATTATTTTGAATTTTACAACCACCACCACCCAAACCTGCTCCAAAGGCAGATTGTAAATAATTATTTTGTATTGCTTGTTTTGAATAAGCCACTAAAATGATCCAAAAAGGTTTCCTTAGAGGAAAGTGTGTGAAAATTGTTGTATCTCACCTTGGAGCCATTAAACCCCTGTATGAGAGATCACTAAGATATTGTTACAGGTTGAGCCTTGGGTGGTTTTATATATATATATATATGTATATATGTGCATATATGTGTATATATGTGTATATATATATCTCAAGGTCTGTTGCCTTCTACTTTACACCCTATCAAACGTGGTGTGCTACTCTTGGTGCATCAGTGGCTTAGAGAATGAGATGTAACTCCAGGCACTCTAAACTTTTAAACAGGGTGCTAGAGCTGGAGTTAAATTTTTAACTGGATGACTGGATGGTGATTTGGGGGTTCGGAGGCATCTCTGCAGCGTGTTGCTCTCTTCCAAGATTTATTTGTGAGTGTCTGGATCACAGCCATTAATGAGCTTATATGACACCCAGAGACAGCTTGTGGGCTTGACTGCCAGGAACCCGTAAGCATAGGGAGATGAGGGAAGGGCACCTATTCCTAACTCTGTCTATGCCCGTATTTCTATCTGAAGTTTGATTCTGGAACCCTGAACTCTGAAGTCTGATCCCAGAACTCAGGAGTAAAAGGCTAAATAATCAGAAACCAACATATATCTCCTATAAGACATACACTTCAGGAGCTGGAGAGTTACCACAGGAGTTAAGGTGCTTGCCTGGCACATGACCAACCCAGGTTCAAGCCCTAGCACTGTATGTGGTTTTCTGAGCCCAACAAGAGGGATCCCTGAGTACACAGACATGAGTGAACCCTAAGAACTGCTGGTTATGGCTGCCAAATCAGGCAAAAAAGAAACTTTTGGAGGGTGAGAGACATAGTACAGGGAAAAGGCCTTCTATGTGATTGAACCTCCAGACCATGAATATGGTTCCTGTACCATGTCAGGAGTAAGCCTAGGGCACAATTGAAAGCCACAAAAAAAATAGAAAAGGGGCTGGAGTGAGAGTAGAGTGGGAAGAGCACTTGTCTTTCATGTGGCCTACCTGGATTCAATCTCAGCCAATCTATGTGGTCCCCCATGCCTGCCAGAAGTGATCCCTGAGCACAGAGCCAGGATTAAGCCGTGAGCACTGCTGGGTGTAGCCCCAAAACCAAAATAACTAATTAAATAAAGTAGACTTTTAGGGCATAGGAGAGATGGCACAGGGCAAAAGCGCTTGCATTTCACATGACAGTTTAATCCCATGAGTCTTGCCAGGAGTGATCCCTGAGCACAGAGCCAGAAGTAATTACAATAGGGTCACCTTCACAAGACATAGCACGCCTCTCTAGCATTTTCCCACCTTCTTCGATGCTCTGGGCTTGTTCCAAATGAGCTGGGAGCACCAAGCTCTCGTTGTAGTGATAAATGTACACGTATCAGGGCTTCCTAACTAATGAATCTGTGTCTCAAGGAAAGCAGGACGAGTCTCAGAGAAGTCAGTAAGCCCTGGCACTCTATGTTTTGGGAAACTACAGTTGATACATTCAAAGAATATGGTCACAGATTTGGGACACAGATGATTGGGAAAGGGAATGGAAGGGAAGAAATGGGAAGGGAAGGGAGTAGAGGGGAGTTGACAGGGGATGGAGGGAAGGGAAAAGGGAAAGAAAATAAAGGGGAAAAGAAGAGAAATGAGAATGAAAGAGGGAGGGAAAAGAAGAAAGAAAGGGGAAAGGGAAGGGGAAAAGGAAGGGAAAAGAAAGAGGAAACAGAGAAAGAGGAAGAAAGAATGGGGAAAGGAGAGAGAAGAGGACAGGAGGTGATGGGGGGCCAGAGGAGAGGAAAGGTGCCATTTTCTCTTTGTTTGTCTCAGCTTTTTACCTAAAGTGCTGAAGTGACAAACTGGCTATTGTTGACGTGTTCGGACTTCTATGGGTTTGTTGTAGGAACCATATCCAATTGTGCTCAGGATTCACTCCGGGTGGTACCAGAGATGGAACCCAGGTAGGTTATGTGTACAAGCACAGTGTCTTACCCACTGTACTATCTCCAGCCTTATATATTCAGACATTTAGGTCATAGCCACTGTTTGCCTCTCTGAGACTGTAAGCAAGGAACTTTCTTTTTTTCCTTTTTTTTTTCCTTTTTGAGTCACACCCGGCGATGTACAGGGGCTACTCCTGGCTCATGCACTCAGGAATTACTCCTGGTGGTGCTCAGGGGACCATATGGGATGCTGGGAATCGAACCCGGGTCAGCTGCGTGCAAGGCAAACTCCCTACTTGCTGTGCTGTTGCTCCAGCCCCTAAAATCTCAATTTTTTTTTTTTGCTTTTTGAGTCACACCCTGCGATGCACAGGGGACAATCCTGGATCCGCACTCAGGAATTACCCCTGGCAGTGCTCAGAGGACCATATGGGATGCTGGGAATAGAACCCAGGTCAGCTGCGTGCAAGGCAAACGCCCTACTTGCTGTGCTATTGCTCCAGCCCCTAAAATCTCAATCTTTCTTTTTTGCTTTGTTTTGTTTTTTGGGTCACACCCTGCGATGCACAGGGGACACTCCTGGCTCCGAGCTCAGGAATTACCCCTGGTAGTGCTCAGGGGACCATATGGGATGCTGGGAATAGAACCTGAGTCAGCCGCATGCAAGGCAAATTCCCTACCTGCTATGCTATTGCTCCAGCCCCAAGGAGCTTTCTTAACAGAGTCCGCATGCACATGCTAAGATAACAGCCAGAACCCACAGCCAGGCAGGTAGCAAAGGGGGAAATTTTAGACAAAAGAAGTAGAGGCTGAGCCTGAATAAACATCAACAGTGAGGACCAGAGATGCACACAGGAACTGGGGTTCACAGATGGCCAGACTGATAGAGAGGAATAGACTGCAGACACCAGAGATAAGGGCTTGAGGAACCAGAGCCCCAACCCCACAGCAAGCAGAAACTTTCACATCCTCTTTTCTATGTAAGGGAGGGTAGCTGGTGACAACCTGTTCCCCACCAGGGCAGGGACACTATCAATCACCACCCCCCAATCTTCACACATTTGGCCTCAAGTCCTGGCGACTGTGGTGAAGCACTTTAGTTCTCTTAACCAGAGAGCAGTGACTCTTGACCAAAGGCAAATGAGCAATCAGAGTCCAGCTGCCCCTCCCTGAGATCGCTGTGAGCAAGTTGACCACAAACTAGGTCAGCAGTCAGACCAAGCAAGAGGCTGCCACTAGGTCTCCTGGGTGGGGTGCCTCAGAAAGCCTCTTCTGGGCACACAGAGGGGCTGGGAAAGGGGGCTGGAGATCCCATGCATCCCCTCCATCATTTCTCCTCTATGTTTCTTTCCTCTTTCTCTCCTTTCTTTCTCCATTCTCTCCTCCACCTTCCATTTATTTCCTTCTCTTGTATGGTTAGGATGCAGCTGCCTGGATAACTTCCTCCTCTTAGTGCCTGGAAAGAGGGAACAGAGAGAGGGTGGGCACCGGGCTGGCCTGTGTCCAAGGAGGGTAGGCTGGACTGCTATTTATAGACTGATGAGGACTATTGTAGCCTTCTCTCCACCAGTCCTCAGCTGGGCCTGCAGACCAGGAGGCTGAGAGTCGCCCCTGAAGCCCTAGGGACAGGAAAGCTTGGAAAGAAAGCAGGAGGGCAGGCATGGGGCCAGAAGTGGGCTTTGTTGGGGGAAGAGCAAACTCACCGACAGGCTGCCCTCTAATCAAGGCTCCTTCCCGAGGCCTCTTCCGGTCATTAATCTGCAGTCTGGGGGCTGGGGCCCTTTTCCTCCCAGGACCTTGTGTTGGGGCCCCTCTATCCCAGCTTTTGCCCAAAGCAGGAAGAAATGAGCCAAAAGGATAGTGGGAGGTGATCTAGGGCTTGGAACCAGTTGGTGGGTCTTACTCAGTCCAAGGGACATGGAAAGGGTCCCACAAATTCTTTTGCATGCCCCACTTCTAGTCTCATGGTCAGCCCCAAACTTCGTAAATACATTTTGGTGACCCTGAAGTAACTTGCCTCTCCCAGGTGTGAGTTGAAATCTTTGGGCCTTTTTTGATTTTATGCCTGTCCTTACCTTTGGGGTGAGGTCTTCCTGGGGTTCTGTCCCAGTGAGAGAGATAGTATCATATATAGTTGGCTCAGATTTCATGTCTAAAGGAAGCATGGTAGGGGGGCCCTTGGAAAAGAGGCTTTTCCAGCCAAAGATAGTTCTGAATTCTGGGATGTGTCACCTTCTTCAGTGAATTTTTACATCTTAGTCTTTCTATTTGGCATTAATCAACAACTGCTCACATCTTAGTTCTGCCGTCTTGGTTCTGCCATATAAAGCTGTTTGAGTTCCTTTGAATTTTGTGGGGTTTTGGCGAGGGGAAGAGTCACAACTGGCGATACTCAGGGGTTACTCCTTGTTCTGCACTCAGGAATTACTCCTGGCGGTGCTCTGGGTACCCTATGGGATGCTGGGGATTGAACCATGTCGATTTTGTGCAAGGCGAATGCCCTGCCCGCTATACTATCGCTCTGGCCCCTCCTCAGAGTGTCTGGACTTCTGTTTCCTTGTGGGATAAAATGAAGACAAGTGCGCTGATTTCACCAGGTTTGGTTGAAGATGAAAGGAGTGAGGACCTGACGTAGCTCTTGTTCATGCAATGTTGGGCTACTTAGACTTTCCTATGACCCACCTTCAGACTCAGAAAACTGACCCTTTGAAAACCTCCACCCTTCTTCCTGACAAGGGTAGTTTCATTCCGTTGAAATCTAGTCTCACTGGAGTCAACCCAGGTACTGATCGACTGTAGAATGTATATCTAGATGTGTACAAGTTATCATCATCATCATCATCATCATCATCATCATCATCATCATCATCATCATCATCATCATCATCATCATCATCACCATCATCCCGTTGATCATTGATTTTCTCGAGCGGTCTCAGTAATGTCTCCATTCATCCTAGCCCTTAGATTTTAGAATCCTCTCTTTACTTGATTTTCCCAATGGTGCCGCATTGGAGGCTCTTTCAGGGTCAGGGGAATGAGACCCATCATTTTTACTGGTTTTGGCATATGAATACACCACAGGGAGCTTGCCAGGCTCTCCCATGCAGGCAGGAAACTCTCGGTTGCTTGCCAGGTTCTCTGAAGTGGAGAATTAGGCTGTAAGATGTCCCTATAATATTATAGGGGTATTATGCTTCTGGGAGCTTGGTTTTATAGTCTCTGAATGTTGGCTGTTGATGTCGAAGTCATATAACAAAATAGTTCAGCTCTTCCCAACAATATGAATGGATCCCACAGATACATTGTTGAATTTTTTAAATTTTGGGCCACATACAGTGATGCTTAGGGCTTACTCCTGGGCTTTGTGCTTAGGGATCACTCCTGGCAGGGCAGGAGGACCACATAGGGACCACATAGGGAACTGGGGATTGAACCTATGTTGACCCTATGCAAGGCAAGCACCCTATCTGCTGTACTGCAATAGCTCAGGCCCAGATATATGGTTGAATTTGCTGAACAGAAGAGACCAGTCCACAGGTGGTTTAATGGTTCCAGTCAATATAAACATAGATTTTCTTTGTTTCTTTTCCGGGAGCATACCTAGCAGTTCTCAGAGGGTACTCCCTGCTCTATGCTTGGTGTAGGGGGTCACTCCCTGTGTTGTTTGGGAGACCATGTGGTGCCAGAGGTAGAACCTGGCCATCCTGCGTGTAAGGCATGTGATTATTCCCTCGAGTTATCTCTCTGGCCCCATGGTTTTTCTTATAAACAATGTGAACTTAATATACTAACAAATATAGTACATCGCTATAAATATACATTTCTGCTTGCCGTAATTTTCATGTTCTTTTTGAGCCACACCTGGCAGTGCTCGGGGTTTACTCTTGATTGCATTCAAGGATCACCCCTAGTGGTGCTTAGGAGACCACATGGGGTGCTGGGAATGAACCTGGGTCGGCTGCATGCAGGCAAGCACCCTGCCTGTTATACTAATTCTCTGACCCTATAATTTTCTTAATCATGTTTTCTTTTCTCTAGATTACTTCATTGTCAAATTATAGCAAACAATAGACAGAACTTACACAACATGTGTTAATCAGCTCTTTAAGTTATGTTGGCTTTCAGTCAAAACGGTAGGCTGTAAGTAGTTAAGGTTAGGGGGAAATAAAAAGTTTTACAAGTTTCTTTGATCAAGAACCAGTGCCAGGGACCGGAGCAATAGCACAGCGGGTAGGGCATTTGCCTTGCATGCGGCCGACCTGGGTTCTATCCCCGGCATCCCATATGGTCCCCCAAGCACTGCCAGGAGTAATTCCTGAGTGCAAAGCCAGGAGTAACCCCTGAGCATCGCTGGGTGTGACTCAAAAAAAAAGCAAAAAAAAAAAAAAGAACCAGTGTCTTTAACCCCTATTTAGTTCAAGGGTCAGTTGGGCACAGGTCCTCATATAGAATGTTTGAAAACCAGCAAAACTAGCCTATCCTGTTGGAAGTCATGACAGTGGCCATCCTTGGGGAATGGGGTGAAGGGGAGGCATCCTTGGGCAATAGGACCATGAATGCAATTTCTGGAATGTTGGGAATAAGAGTGCTCTGTTTCTTAATCTGGGTGCTGCCTACATAGGGTTGTTCACTGAATGGAAATTCATTGAATGCCATATTTATGATTGATGCATTTCATTATAGGGATATTATACTTCAATAAAATAATTTTGCAAAGCCATTTTCAAGATGACACCTGCTGCAGGAAGCCTCCTCTGACCATTCCCTCAGAGTCTTACACTGCCACTGTGGACCTCTTCACCCCCTGCCCCTTAGCAAGCTCGGTTTTCCTTGAGTGTCTTTACAACAAGCTTCTTTGGTCTTCTCTTTAGCAGTCATACACTGATCACCCTCTGGGTTCCAGGCACCAGCCTGCGCATGTATGGGAACCCACCACTAATGAGGAGTTCATCACCTCCATGGACCTGGCACTCTGCCAGGTACTTCATGTGTGCCAGCTTTACCAGTCTCATATTCTGACTTCCCAGCTGAGGTTATTGAGACTCAGAGAAATGAAAGGTTCTACGTAGGCAAAGTCACAAAGCCAGCAGCAGTAAGTGCAAAGTTCAAACCCAGACCTATACTGAAAGCCCATTTGGGTCGTTGCTCTCAGAGCTCACGAAATTGCCTCTTGCCCTCCCACTCACCAACAAAGATAGAATGAGAGCAATGTTGGCTGTGAGTAGCACTTAAAGGGAGCTCTTAAGAGAAGAGGGGAGTAAGGAGGAAGAAAGATTTCAGAGGGATTCATGGAGGAAGAAGCCTATTTGAACTGAGCCATGCTAGGGAATCACTTTCTCAGGTGGAACTGGAAAGAGTTCGAACCAGAGTGGGAGTTAAGGATGTTCTAGGGGACAATGATGATGGAATGGTGGGTATCGTGCTGTGGTGGGAGGTGGATCAGAAAAAACACAGAAGCCCCTTGGCGGCCATGCCTTGTTGCCTGTGGGCAACAAGGAATCCATTGGGTGCCCAAAGTGCACACTGGTGGAGATATGGTGTTAGGGGTGCTAGATGTGTGGTGCCATAGGAGATGGGGTGAGGGTCCCGGGATAGACTGGAAGAAGGAAGAGTTGAGCAGCCAAATGGGAACCTTGATTTCTCTGCAATTCCCCTGGCTGAAGATGTAGGGTGCAGTGGGACACTACCATGCTTAGGGGAGCTAAGTCTCAGAACAAATCGCTTTCTAGGGGGCTGGAGCGATAGCACAGCGGATAGGGCGTTTGCCTTGCACGCGGCCGACCCAGATTCGATTCCCAGCATCCCATATGGTCCCCTGAGCACCGCCAGGGGTAATTCCTGAGAGCAGAGCCAGGATTAACCCCTGTGCATTGCCAGGTGTGACCCAAAAAGCAAAAAAAAAAATCGCTTTCTACTTCTACCTGCCAGCAGACCAAAGGGAGTGAAGAGAGATTGAAGAGGCAAAAATGTCCAAAGTCTGTGAGGGTTAGGTCCTTCTTCACTTTATAGTACATGCTCAGTGCCACATCCTGACCCCTGCCATCCGGGAGGCCCTTTGCCCTAGCCCCTGACTTGCTCTGTTGCCCGGAAGGTCCCTCTTTTCAAAGCTATGTGTCTCTGCCCCAGAGAGCGCTCTCATCCATGGGCCAAGTCTTTTGATGTTCTTCAGATTTTTCTAGTGCTTTTGAGATGAGTTGGAACATGAGAGTGGAGGGAGAAAGGATTAAGACTCTGCAGATGGACCTGTGTTGGCTTGGCTCTCACCTCTGCAGCTTATTAGCTGTGCCGTGTTAGGTTAAGTCCCTTACTTCTCTGAGCCCTGAATATGAAATGGGGAGAAAGACAATGTCTGCCCCTAACTCTCACGTTGGCAATGAATTCAGAGGTGAGTAGAACTCTCGGTAGAGAGCCTGGCAGCTGGCAAACCTTCAGGGCTACTTAGGACTAGAATCAAGGTTGGTTCTTTTGTACGGAGTGCTCCTTACCCCCTCATGTGCACATGTCTGCGAACATCAGAGTATTTTTTATCATTTGGGTCACCCATATGACCTCCTGAGGTGGTAGATGGGGGGGGCTGTTTCCTTTTATTCCCAGAGGAAGCTGAGGCCCAAAGGCCAGTGAGCAATCCAAGGTCCTTAAAGTAGAAGCTGAGAGGATTCCTACTCAGCTTTCATGCCTCTGCCTAGCACAGTCTCCATTTGGCTGGCTGGCGAGGCAGGACGAGAAGATGGAGGCTTTATGTGTCTCTGTATTCCCCTCCGCCATATCACCTGTGAGAGGAAGGGACTTACCCAAGGTCGCTATGCAAGAGCAGGGGTGAGGGGAAGAGAAGTAAGGAAGTCAGTCCTGAGGAAGGTACTATTTCTACCTTCTGGAAGTTTGTTTTGCTCCCAAGGATATTTCCAGGGTGCGACCTTAGAAGGTGGCTCTGGAGGTCACCTCAGGCTTTGGGATTGGTTGGGTGGAGTTTGCCTGGGCTCTCCTCCCTGAAAGGATGGGGTTATCAGAATGTCCCATGGGCCTGGTTTCTTCTGGAAGACACCTGGGGGAATCGCACAGGCCAGATTGCCAAGTTTAGAGTCTGGGTCACAGAAATTGGGAACACAAAAGAGGGCTTCTATGGCTTCTGTGCGACCCTGGATAACTCCCCTAAGGTAGCAAAGGGGCCTGGTTTCGAAGTGTCAGCTTTTTCTCAGATTCTTTTCCCCAGCTTAGCTCCCCTGTGGTTTGGGGCCCAGTAGCATCTTGAGCAGGCTCCACTTCCCACCCCTATTAGCCCAGAGCTAGGGGAAGTGGGCCCACTCACAGCACACGGACACTCATTGGCGAACTGTGTGGGCTTAGCACAGGGGTGTGCAACAGTATTTGTGTAAAATTTTATGAGCCTCCTTCCCCCATTCTGTTCACCTCCACTGTGACCTCAGACAGGCAAGTGGAGTGGGGAGAGTGAAGCCGGAAGTGGTAGACTCCCCAGGACCTGAAAAGGGACAGGATGCACACCCCAGCGCCTTGAAGTTGGGCTCCCAGCTAGGTCAGCATCTGCGTGGAAGTTGCTCTCTGAAAAATAGGGTTCCTGATAGGGCACCTGGGCTGACCTCCTGTGCTGAAGGCTCTGGACCTTGGTCTAAGTCTAGAGGGGGGTTACTTTGGAAGGGTTCTAAGATCCTTCTGGATGTGTAGGAGGCACTTGCTGATTGGGAGATTCCTACAATCAATTCAAAGAAATGCATTTAGAAATCCTCAACTTCAGCGAGAGACACTGAGATACTTCAAAGAATCTTCTAGCATGTGCTCCAGGAAAATGAACACCTCAGTTATCCCATGATAGTGGCTTTCCCCCCTCCCCTGACCATTCAAAGCACTTAGGTTTTTCTCCTCAGCTCTCACTCCTAGTCCCCGTCTTTCCAGCTTCATCTCTTATTTTTCACAATAATTTCTCACCTCTTGGGAAACAGTCTGTATGCCCTCTGAAACCCATTGCAGCTTTCAAGGTTCTTTCCCTGAGAAGGAAATCACCTCAGGCCCCTTCTCTAAGTTAACTTCATCTCCTCTGGGCCTACTGGTCTCCCAGAGCAGAACCAACCATGTGAGGTAAGTTTATTCCATGACAAACAGACAGGCTCCTGGGGGCAACCTGACTCTAAGCTGTGTGGCCCTTTGTGTGAGATGTTTTCTGAGAGGCCGTGCTTAGGCCAAAATGGTGTCATGGCCCAGAATTAAGGAGCAAAAATTCAGTACAGCCTTAGGTTTAGACTCAAGCATTGTATTTTCTAATTCTCCAGTTCTCATCTAGGATTCTAGGCCTGAATTTTCAGCCCTCTATCCTCTTGTTGTAGGGTTGAATTCTTTGTTGTCATTGTTGTTGTTGGGCTGCATCAGGTGATGCTCAGGCATTACTCCTGGCTCTGCATTCAAGAATTACTCCTGGTGGTGCTCAAGATACCGTACGGGATGCCTGGAACTGAACCTGGGCTAGTTGCTCATGTAAGGCAAGTGCCCTACCTACTGTACTATCTATCTCTTCAGTCCCAGGATCGGATTCTTTAACTCGCTTTCTAAACGTCTATTCTGTAAGTCATCTCTTTAGAATGCGAAGTCCTTTCTCTATGGCGGCTATTCTAGTTGCTCCTGCCTTGTCCTTAATAGAATGGTTCTTGCCTACACAGTCACCCTAAGGCGTTTGGCTAGAGCCACTTCTAAGAGTCATGCAGGTGACCGGCTGAGAAAGCAGTGAGAAGGAAGGGAGAAGTGAGTTTCCGGAGATATGCCTCACCTTTTTCTTCTGAGTGGGCTCCTTCTCGCTGGCGTTGGAGGGTTTGCGGCGCAACATGGCTCTCTATGCAGTTGGCACTCCGTCCTCGCTCTCCTGGGTGTCAAGGTGCTGAGGCTGCTCGCTCAGCTCCTGCAGCACCGCCTGGGCGGCACGACATGAACACAGCTCCTCCTTGCCACTCTGACTGCGGCAGAGGCGGCCGGTGGGGTGCGGGCCATGGACACCCTGCGGTGCGGTAGCCGCATACAGGAAGCCCCGCCACGTGACCTGCTCTTACAGCAATCGCAGCCGCTGGCCCCTGGGGGGAGGAAGGAAGTTCCGGCTTCGGTCTCCAGAGATTCTGAGGCAGACGGCTCTTGGGTTGAAAAAGCAGAGAAAAGTCCCTAACCTGTCATCTCACGTCCTTCTGCTGTGTCCTTCCGGAAGCAGCCTCTCACCCTGATGTTGTAGGGCTCACTCCAAGCCTGGTAGCTCACTAACGGGAAGCCAGAAACCAGAAGATGGATCCTGTCTCTGCCTATTGGGCCAATGCTACTGGACCACCTTACATCACTACATTGCTCCCTGCCCCCACCCTTGTTACTGTCACCCCTACAATCAGTACTTTCTCCTAGTGCGATTGATCTTATACCCGATGACCATTGTTTCCAAGGTCATCTGTAGGATAACATAGCTTCAGGTAGTTTAGGTTTATTGGGTTACTCCCGTTACAGTGCTCCCATTCCTCTGTGTTTATTTGTAACTTCTTTCTTAGTGTTCTGTTGACTTGCAAATATTGTTTTTCTCTTCTCCTTGAGTCCTTTGCATAGTTTATTCAGAGCCATGTCCTTTTTGTATGGACACAGGAAGACTTAGCAAATGCTATGCTTTTGTAACCTGGGAGTCATTTGACTCTACGTGATATTTTCCTCCTGGGCATCTGTTATCTAGACCTAAGCCTCAGCTGCCCTTACTTCCTAGCACCCCCAAAAGCAGGGTCCTGACAAGGGAGA
This sequence comes from Sorex araneus, assembly GCF_027595985.1. Lineage (NCBI taxonomy): Eukaryota > Metazoa > Chordata > Mammalia > Eulipotyphla > Soricidae > Sorex > Sorex araneus. The sequence continues at coordinate 87,152,854 of NC_073313.1, forward strand.
AGACGGACCCAGGGCAAGCGGTGAGTTGTGTGCTACCCTGGCATCGAGATGGGCCTGGCCAAAGTGCCTAATGCTTAACTATAAGTTAAGAGCTTGATCATGGACAAATGTTGTCATGATCCAAACAGTGATAACTAGATTTGGACCCTGCTAGGGTGAGGAATGATTAATCTGGCCTGAGTGCTGTGGTCTGAGCCTGTGGCAAGATGTTGCCAGGAGCGCTGCCTTGCAAGCCTCAATGTATGTCTTGCTATGTCCATACAAAAATAACTAGTATTAAGATGTTAATGAGTGTTTGGACTAAGGAAAGGAAAAAAACCTTAAGAGTCAGGAAGGGCTTTGGAATGCCCTGCCCTCAGGAAGGGCTTTCTTATGCTGATTTTGCTACCTGGCTGGGTGTAGCCTAGAGGGCAAGGTGGGAGAGAGAAGTAGGAGGAGAGACTAGAGAAAGAGATGATGCAGTAGATGGAGAGAGAGGCCGGAGTGTGGGAGATGAGAAAGATGGAAGATTGAATAAATGGTAACTAATCAGCAACCAGCTTGGTCCTCGTTCTTCCTTCGCCTGTCCTTGGCCAACGGTTGTCCCCATCCAGCCCATACACAGCGGTTCCAGAACACTGAACATGGGCGGTGAGACAGAGCCGCCCGGAGAGCCTGCGAGTGCATGTGCCCTTTGGAGAGCTTTAGTTTTTTACAGTCATCCTCACAACCCTCATCACTAGAGCACCCACACTAGAGTTCACACCTGCCAGCCCTGGCAATTTCTACTAGCCCCCTTACAACCATTAGCCTCACAGCCGTCACCCTACACACATTACAGCCAGTTAGCCCCACAATACTTAGGCCAATAACCATCATTGTTGTCGTCCCCCACACTACAACCATCACCGCATCCCTACACCTCAGCACCACCATACCTGCAGAGCTCCCTTCTACCATCAGTACTCAACCATCACCCTCTCCGGAGCAACCTACAGTCCCCACCCTCAGTCATCTGCCTCAATTTGCCTCCCAATTGCCACTGTATCATCTTCACAGACACTATCACTATAGCCACCAACACCCTCATCCTTCCAGCCATCACTCCTACTGTTTTCAATACCTCACTGCTACCAGCTACCATCCTCACGGCCATCAGCCACCCATAGCCATCCACATCAGAGTAGTTACCCCTAGACTCAATATCTGTATTTTTGGCAACCAGTGAAGCCTTCAGCACAACAATTGACACTTGTAACTTCGATTGACATTTGTAACTTTGTAACCCCCGGAAATGGCTCCTTCACAAGGTATTTCTCAAACGTCTATGCATTGTTTTTAATGTTCACTTGTGGGTTCTCTGTGGTAGATATCTTAATAACAAATGACTTATTATTATTAGAAAATCAATGCATAGTCTTCACATACAAGTTTGCAAACACAGATAAACAAAGAGAAGAAATTCAAAGGTTCTCCATAATTTTGTCTCTGCCTTGCTTGGATAAATATTTTGTTGGGTTTTGAGCATCGATCAATATTCACTAAAAAATAAAATCAAGGCCATAGAGGTAGTGTAAGGTTTAAGATGCTTGCTTGCCTTGCATCCAGTCTACCCTGTTTTAATCTCCAGGACTTCATATGGTTTCCTGTGAACTGCTTGGGAGCATGGCGTCAGGAATACCCACTGAGTACCACTGGTTGTGACTCCAACCTCCCTCCCAAATAAGAAACATTTTTAAGTTGGAGGGGGCATGCAGAAAAGTAGTACAGCAGGTAAGGAGCTTGCCTTGCATGCAGCCAACCTGGGTTCAATCCCGGGCATTCCATAGGGCCCCCCAAGTTCCACCAGAAGTGATTCCTGAGCTCAGAACCAGAAGAAAGCACTGAGCACAACTGGGTGTGGATCAAAAAAAGAGAATAAAAATATATAAGTCAAATCTTAAATCAGGCTCCGGAGAGATAGTATAGGGGATAAGGTATTTGCCTTACATGTGGCCAACCCCAGTTGAAATCCTTGGCACCATATATGGCCGTCTGAACCGTATAGGGGGTTCTCTGTAGCACAGAGCCACAAATAGCTGCTTTAGCACCAATTTGTTTGCCACCCCCCCAATCCCTTAAATTAGATACCTATTTTCTTTGGGGGCCACACCCGGCACTGATCAGAGCTTACACTTGGCCTTGCACTCAGGAATCACTTCTGCTGGTTTGGGGAACCATATGGGATGCTGGAGATCTATTCTATATTGGCTTTGTGCAAGGCAAATGCCTTATCTGCTGTGCTACTGCTTTCGCCCCAAGTCATACACTTCTTTTTTTTTTGGCTTCTTGGGTCATGGCTAGCAATGCTCAGGGGTTACTCCTGGTTCTACACTCAGAAATCCCTCCTGGCGGTACTCAGGTGACCATATGGGATGCCGAGGATTGAACTGTGGTTGGCCACATGCTAGGCAAACGTCCTACCCACTTTACTATTGTTCTGGCCCCCAAGTTATACCCTTTTAAATGTGCAATTTGAACTGGGGAGATAGTTGTAGAGGCTGCAGCTCCTACTCTGCATGTAGGAGTTATGTGTCTCTGGCATCATATGGTAGGGGTAGTACTGTTAGATGTTACCCCTGCCACTGCCAAGCCAGGAGTAACTTTGAGCACCTCTAGGTATGCCCCCCCCAAAACAAATTTTTTAATGTTACACCCCTGGAAAGAGGCAAAGAGACACCTCAGTGGTGGTGTTGCTGATATTTCAGTCAGGGGCTAAGCTGATGGTCCTTTGCTCACCCAAGCTTGATGTGTGGGGTGATGATCAGAGCTTGCAGCACACGATTTTTGTTTTTGTTTTTGTACCACACCTGGCTGTGCTCAGGGCTTACTTCCTATGCTGAGCGCAGCCGATCACTCCTGGTGGGCTGGGCGGAGTGGGGGTGGACTATATGGGATCGCAGGGATTGGGCCACACTTGGCTATGCTCAGAGCTTATTCCTGGCTCATACTTGGGCATCCCTCCTCCTCTGGGGACCGTATGGAATGCCCAGGCTCAAACCTGGGTCAACTGCATGCAAGGCAAGTGTCCTTCCTACCTGCTGTACTATCACTTTGGCCCCTTACACAGGCACATTTTTTTCTCATGCTATGAAATATTCTTCAATTCGGTGATTTGTAATGGTTTTCAGGCGCTATGATTATATCACCAAATCTTTCCCGATGAACTTGGGTTGGCTAAAATTTTTTTTCAACTTTTCTTTTTTTTTTTGCTTTTTGGGTCACACCTGGCGATGCACAGGGGTTACTCCTGGCTCTGGCTCTGCACTCAGGAATTACCCCTGGCCGTGCTCAGGGGACCATATGGGATGCTGGGATTTGAACCCGGGTCGGCCGTGTGTAAGGCAAACGCCCTACCCGCTGTGCTATCTCTCCAGCCCCTTTTTCAACTTTTCAAGCAAGCATCCTTAAGGTAAAAAGTCACGAACATTGTATGTGGGAAAAACAAGCTCGAAAATGTGTGAATCTGTATCTGTACCCTCATGGTGATTCACTAATTAAAGAATAAAATAAATTTTTAAAAAATAATAAAATAAAATAAAAACAAAGCAAAATGACAAAAAAAAGAGTCACGTCCACTATTATTTTGCCCATAGATTTCTGGCAGGGTACTCCTGGGACAAAAACTATGTCTCTTTTCATTATGTGGCCCTTGTGAAACTGGCCCCCCGCCTCTCCTGTTCCCAAGACGTTCTTGTGACTTCCTCTTCCCTCCCCCGCAGCCTGCCCCATGCCCTCCGACCACCTCTGTCGGTGTGATCCCAGGGAAGACCTGATCGTTTTCGGAGCTGAAGTCTTACTAGTCTGACTAGACCCTGCTCTGCCTAGAGGAGGATGTGTAAGAACATGCTTAGATGCTAACAGCGCGCCTCCCCAGGGGTCTGTGCTTTCAGCCTGAAAGCTGCTTGCGGGGGACGGAGGGGGCAGGCTCAAGCGCACAACACAAACCCCGCGTGGGGGACGGGGGTGGAGTGGGGTGGGGTCTTCGCGGGTCTTTGGGTGCAAAGAGCAATCCGGGGTGACGGAAGGGGAGCGCCACTGGCTGCGGCTTGGGAACGCATCTGCTCGGGTCGGGCACCTGGGACACGCGGGGCGGGAGTGGAGTGGAGTGGAGTGGCACTGGAGGAATTCACACTTGCCGTGTCTGCGCTGTGACCTGGCTTATGTCCCCCCCCTCCACCACCACCACCGGCTGGCGCGCAGGATGTGCCCCGCTTCCTGTTTGCGCAGTCCCAGCAGCGAGCCGAGCTCACACACTAACCGCAGAGCCTTCAAAGGCAGCCAGCAAAGCGAGCTGCAAGGCGGCCGCCCCCGCGGGGCCTGGGAAACGGCGCGAGGGGGCGGGGGCTGAGGGAGGGCGGGGCATGAGCGGGGACCTCAGAGAGAAGTAGAGGCGACTGGTGCCCGGGGACCCAAGGAGGCTGGGTTTTTAGTTCTTACCTTCAGGCTTTTCAGATCTGTGTTCTCTGATCAGCCGTCTGACCCTGGGGGGCCACGTGGAACCCAAGGGGGACTTACCTCGGCCCCTACTTTTCTCTCCCAGTAGAAGTCGGACCCCAGCTGGCTAAAGGGGTCTCAAACATACTTTTCCAATAAGTTTCCCCCTTCTGGGCAATATCTATTTTACAGACTCTGTTCCAGTCACAGAGGCCTCTGCTGAAGACGTGGTCCTGGCCAGTCATTCAGTGAACGGGGCTGTCTTGAGCTTGATCATGGGTGGGCAGATGGGGGGCCCTGGCAGCTAGCTCTGGGCATTTGGAGGAGCTGTGAGAAAAATAGTTGTCAAGGGCCCTTGCACCTGGGCGCTTACATCCGGGATGCGATGGCAGGCTTACATTTCCCAGCCTGTGTTCTTTGCCAAGCACTACATTAGGCACTTCACCAGCATTATTTAATCCTGCCACAACCCCATGAGGTAAGTCATTTAAATTGGGAGAAAGATGGTGAAAATGGATGCTGTCTAAATACTGGACAGGAGAACCTTCTGTCGTAATATTTTGGGATTGTATATTGTGTGCACATGTGTGTGTTTGTGTGTGTCGGGTGGGTTGAGTGATTTTGAGATCTGGCTGAACTCCAGAAGGTGAACACAAGGCTGCCAAATACACGAAGAATATGACATCTAACTTTCACGTAGAGCAATCACCCCTCTAATTTTGTAGATGCCTGTGGCTGGGGTAATTGGGTTGGTGGGACTCAGAGGGGTGTGGCAGTGTCCCTTACTCTGAATCTACATGACCCATATTTGAATGAATAAGAGTTTGGAGAGCAAAGAGTTAAACATCACTGGAAAACTTGCCAAATGATTTTGTTTGGGGGCCACTCCCAGCAGGGCTCAGGGGACCATGTGGTGGTGGGGAATTAAGTCGGGACCCCCAGCTAAATATGTGCTTCTGCCCTCTGAGCTATCTCTCCCTATAAAATATTTTTAAAAAATTCATATCTAATTTGGTCAGAGGGATAGTACAGCGACTAATATGCTTGCCTTGCACATGACTCATCGTGGCACGCTGGCACTCTATGTGGTCCTTTGACCCCTGCCAGGAGCAATCCCTAAGCACAAAGCCAGGAGTAAGCCCTGAGCACCGCGGGGTGTGGCTCCAAAACAAACCACAACAAATAATTTAATTAGTCAATTACCTTTTGGTTCACACCCAGTGATGCTCAGGGGCTGCCACCAACTCAGGAGTAACGTTGCTCTTGGTGGTGCTTGGGGAACCAGGTGGCAGCAGAAATTGAACATGGGTCTCCTGAATGCAAAGTATGTGTCCGGTCCATTTAGCCATCTCTCCGCCCCTGAAATTTTTTGTATTCTCACTTTTCTCTGCTGCACACACGTATAGTCAGTTGACGATGATGCTATAGGGGCCAAAGAGATTGTATAGGGAGTAAGGCACTTGTTTTGCATGCAAATGGGCCCCAATTTGATCCCTGGTACCATATATGGTCCCCTATACACTGCTAAAAGTGACCCCTGCACACAGAGCCAAAAGTTAGCCCAGAGCTCAGCTGAGTGTGGCCCCCAAACAAAACAAATATAGAAAAAGAAAGTAATGCTATGCATGGTAGAGGAATTGTGGGCTTTACCACTCTATCAGGTAGGAACTGTTAGTCAAGTTTTCCAGGGAAGAAGCGGAGCTTCAGAAGGCTGGAAGATAATAGAGCTGGAACTGACAGGAGTCAAATTTGAAATACAGGTCTGATGGGGGTTTGGGGCCTACTCTATCAACCGTTACTTATGATGCAAACTTCCTGAAAGAGATGATGATGAGAGAATCAGCCCTCTATGCTAGTTGCTAGTTCCTGTTCCCTGCAGGGAGTGAAGGAGAAGAGGGCACTGGGAAGTAGTATCATAGGCACAATAGCTGGTTAGCGAGGATCAAGTGCGTGGCCATGATCTGTTGGAAACTCATTCAACGTCAGGAGTTCTTAACATCTCTAATGTTCAACCATACAGGGTTGGGTGGGCAATCAAGTTGATTTCAAATGACTGTCTTGTGGAGAAGTTCTGGGCGACCAGGAATGATGGGGAACACAATGGGAGTTTTAGGTTCCTTCCTAGGAAGACATTTTCCATCTGCAGACAGTAATTGGAAGTGAACCACCCCTCTCTAGAAATGCTCAAGCAGAGATCACATAGTCCCTTGGTAACACCTGGGTATTTCCAAGGTGATGGCTAAGGTTGGTATCCTGATCCAAGAGCAGACTCCTTCCTTCCTTCCTTCCTTCCTTCCTTCCTTCCTTCCTTCCTTCCTTCCTTCCTTCCTTCCTTCCTTCCTTCCTTCCTTCCTTCCTTCCTTCCTTCCTTCCTTCCTTCCCTTCCCTTCCCTTCCCTTCCCTTCCCTTCTTTTTTTTTCTTTCTCCATAGCTGATAGTGCTCAGGGGCTATTTCTGGCTCTGTGTTTGAGGCTTACTCCTGATTCTGTTCTCAGGGCTCACTTCTTGTAGTGCTCAGGGGACCATAAGAGTGTTGGGATTCTAACCAGGGTCAACTGCATATAAGGCAAATACCTTATTCTTCTATCTCACTGGCCTGTATCCGATTTTGCATGCCTCTCCCCTCCCCTCCCCTCCCCTCTCCCCTCCCCTCTCTCCTCCCCTCCCCTTCCCTCCTTTCTCTTTTTTCCTCTCTTCTCCTCCCCTTTCCTGTCCTCCCTTCCCCTCCCCTCCCCTCTCCTTTCTCCTCCTCTCCTCTCCTCCACACATAGCAGTACTCAGGGGTTACTCCTGCTCTGAACTCAGGAATCATTCCTGGCAGGCTCAGGAGACCATATGGGATTTCAGGTATTGAACCTGGTTTGGCTGAGTACAAAGCAATAGTACAGCCTTGCTGGCTGTACTGTTGCTTCAGCCCCACTGGCAGATTTTTTGATGGTAATCTTAAGCAGCAAGGGTAAGAAGAACAAAAGTAAAGGAGGGAGAGGTGGGGAACATTGAGTGCGGGACCCTTGGCAAGGGCACACATTCCTTCTGCGTAGACAGCACAGTTCCAGGAACACGAGCTGATGGGAGGTAATGAGAGTCATCTCTGACTCTCTAAACTTGCAACTCATGATTAAGCCTTGGTGGAAAAACAAGAAACACCTGCATGCAGCTGTGGCAATTACCACAAGAAGAGAGGAGGTTGGGCTTTGGGGCACAGATAAAATCACTCACTGCACAGACACATTTTGGCTTCCATGCTTATAGTTGTATGGGCTCTAGTGACTTAGATACAGATATCTCACCTCTACAGCACAGATGGGCCTCGAGGCCCCTGACCTTTGCTCCTATGTTGCTTCAAGACCACTTGTCCTTGCTTCTCCTTTCTTTTCTGTCCTTCACTGGATTTTTTGTTTCTAGGATCTAGAGCCAATGGTTTGCCCACCTTTGACACCTTCCCTTTCTTTGTAATCTAATTCTATATAACACAGATTAGTAAAAACATCCAGCATTTGTCAAGGAGGCAGGTTGGGCTGTGAGAGAGAACCTAGGGACATTTGTGGAAGGATAGACACCAGTGATGGTGGGAGTGGAGATGGGAACATAGTGTCTCTGAAACCATGTTGTCAACAACTTTATGTCTAAATAAAGATAAAAAATATTGAAAAACCTCACTCACTGGGTGGGAGACTGTCTAGAATTCTGTCCCAAGGCTATAAGGCAAGGGTTGTTGGGCAGTTCACTGGAGAAAAATGTCAAGGGCACAGGGAAGAACAACTCCCAGAAGAACAACTAGGAGCAGAATAATTCCCAGAAATGGAGGCAAGTGAAACCAAGTTTAAGCTGCTCTACATCATCTATTACAAGGCTTCTTAAACTTTTACCAATTGCAACCCCCTTTTGCCCAAGAAATTTTCACATGACGCCTGGTATGTAGGTATACAAAATAAATATGCAAATCAAACACTGGTACTAAGTCACATAGATATATCTTTTGAAACAAAAATTTCAAAAGTTATGTCATCATGACCCACAGTTGATGAAACTAGGCTCTACTGAATGTATGACCTTGGACAAGTCACCTTGAGCTATGAGTTCTGTGGAAAAAACAAAAACGATAAAGTGGGCCATAGAAAACTAAATGGCTGGAGAGATAGTTCAGGAGTTTAGGCACTTTCTTTGCACATGTTCAACTCCTTTTCTAACCCTGGTACTGTATAGAGACCCTCTCAGTCCCGCCAGGATGATCCATGAGCACAGAGGTAGGGGTAAGCTCTAAGCATTGACTCGTTCTTCTCTCCTTCCCCCACTCTCACCAAAGTATGAAAAAACAGGTAGAGCTTTATTTTGCAACAAGTCTATAGCATGTTGGAAGTTGGAGGATTTATATCCTAGAGAACCATCTTGCATTGATAGAAAAATACAGTTTCTGGGGCTGGAGAAATAGTACAGTGGTTAGGGCACTTGCCTCGGTCTGTACACAACTGGCCCACATTTGATCCCTGGCACCTCCTGTGGTCTCCTGAGCCTGGCCAGGAGTGGTCTCTGAAGCCAGATCCCAGAATAAGTCCTCAGTGTCCTGAGTACACTCAGCTGTGGCCCCAAAACCAAAAAGAAAAAACCCAGCTTTTATAGGAAAGAGAGAAAAAGACAGGGAAGCATATTTATTTGGGCAGGATATGTTGTGAATTGATGGGAATCAGGATGTTGATAAAGTTTGTTGGACTTAATCTTCTGACGCATATTATCTTGCCCACTTAATTTTTTATTGAATCATCATGAATACAAAGTTACTATGAGTTTTCCGGTCCCTTCACCAGTGTCCACTACCCTCCACCAATGTGCCCAGTTGGATCTCCTCCACATTGGAGCTAAGGCACCTGATGTCACACTGAACTTTCAAGCAACGTTCTCTGTGCTGAGCTAGGACTGTGTGAGCCCTGGCTCTAGGTTCTCTGTGGAGTTCTCCCAGTGACTGGAGAGTGACTTGGAAGAACAGCTGGGGCCACACATGGCACATGCACTTAATGTGGGCTTTGTAGGGAGGACTATGGTATGTATCAGTAACCAGTTACTGATGGCACATATCAAGAACACGTATTCAGCCCAGTACACAGCTGGTACCTAGCAGCTAAATAAGTTCGTCTCTGAGGTCAGCCAATTTCTCTCTCCTCTTGCCTGGGCAACTCTGTCTATGGCAACTCTTTTTTTTCCAACTCCTTCCATCTTTTTTGGGGAGTCATACCCGGCGATGCACAGGGGTTACTCCTCGCTCATGCACTCGGGAATTACTCCTGGCGGTGTCAGGGAACCATATGGGATGTTAGGGATTGAACCCGGGTCAGCAGCGTGCAAGGCAAATGCCTGATCCACGGTGCTATCACTCCAGACCCAACTCCTTTCATCTTGGCTACATAGAAATCTCTGTTGTGGAGCCCCGTGGCCCATATCCTGCAGGTTTCCCGTCTAGGGCAGCATCTCTCAGTCCCAGCTATTCTAGATGTGACATCTAGAATATTAGTGGAAGGGTATTAGGACTATTAGGCTCCCTACGGGTTGGAAATCAGCTTCATGGCCTTGCTATGGGCCATTAGGGTTTTCTCAACCTACCCTACTCACAATGCTTGCTCAGTTCCTGCTTCACAGCAAGGAAGTGGAGATGGACTTGCCTTGAGGCAGGGCTGGCTGGGCAGGTGAGGTGGAACAGGTTTTGGGGAGTAGCTCCCACTGCTAGCTGCCAGCTTAGAAGGGCATTGATGGATAAGGAGGAAACCTTTTCAGTGAAACCTTTCACATTTCTTTCTTTTTTTTATTGCTTTTGGTATTTGGGTTACACCTGATGATAATCAGGGGTTCTTCTTGGCTCTGCACTTGGGAATTACTCCTGGCGATGCTCTGGGAACTGTATGGCATGCTGGGGCTTAAATCTGGGTCATCAGAATGCAAGGCAAGAGCCTTACCCATTGTACTATTGCTCTGGCCCCTGAATTTTTCATATGTCTGTTAGTTTGGAGGCAATGTGTGCCCAGCCGGTGATTTAAGGAGGTGTCCAGTGAGTTGGTTAAAATCACAAGTGATGTGATTTAGCTGGGAGAAGAGTAACCATTTGAGTTTCTTTCTTTCTTTTTTTTCAAATTATTAGTGAATCACTGTGACGTACAGTTACAAACTTATGAATTTTCATGTTTGCATCTCGTTTACATCCCTCCACCAGTGCCCATTCTTTTTTGATCCTTGTCCATGATGAGCTAGAACCAGTAGGTAGGCAAAGGAGAGAGGACTGACTTAGTTGCAATGAAAGAAATAAACTCATGAGGTTTTTTTTTTTAATCTTTTTTCACTCAGGGCTTGCTCCTGGCTCTGCACTCAGGGGCCACTTCTGGTGGAGCTCAGGGGACCACATGTGGTGCCAGGGGTGGAACCCAGATCAGCTGCGGGCAAGGCAAGCACTTTACCCGTTGCACTGTCTTTCCAGCCCTTCCCTTTAGACTCGTCATGGATGCATGTGTATGTATTCACATGTATTTCTATCACTCTGCCTGTGTTCTTTCCTATCCCATAAAGAATTTAAAGTGCCAAGAAATAGGAACTCAAACCTATCATCACTAATGTTGTCACTACTGTTGTCAAAGCGCTTGCCTTGGGCCTCAGTTTGCTCCTCAGAGGGAGGAAAGGAGCGACAGCGAGAGAAGAGCTAGCGAGAAGTGGAGGCAGAATGCCATGTATTTCAGCCCAGCTCTGGCCCCAGCGGGCAGTGTTTGACCTTGGGCAAGTTCCTTCCTTTTACAGAGCTACTGCTAAAAGTTTTCTCCGTTGCACAGTGAAGGGATTGAATCTTTTTTTTTCTCTGTTTGCTTGTGGAATTCCTAGTCTGGACTGGCTGCGGGATTGGTGGGTGCAGTGCAAAAGCAAAACACGGGGTCCCTTGTTGGAAAAGTTCTTCTGAGTGTCAAGATGGTGACAACAGAGCATTCCGCCAAGTGCAGGATGACTTTGAGCACAAGGCTGCTGACACAAGAAACTTGCCCTGCAAGTTTTTCCAGAGCAAATTTATGGGACGCCCCTGTGGGTGGTCCTTTTCTCTTGGAACTCTGCTTTTCCTTATCAGCCTTTCTGAAGATTCCAAGGCTCCAGGGACTATAGTTGAGAAAAACAACTCAGATGCTTGCTCAAAGCTAGCTAGTCTTGACCATGTAGATATCAAAACTTCATTTCTCAAATTTTTCTTTAACTATTTTCAAAGGAGAGGCAAGCATTGAACTAGGGCTGGGTGAATAATAGTATTAACACCTTTCTGTGCATCTGATTTCCTGGCTAAAAGAGTGTTGCCACATCCGGCAATTAAAGGCTTTTCACTGCACCCTCATAGGGAAGGGATGCAGATAGTTTACAGACAGGATGACTAAAGACCAGAGAGGTGAAGAGACAGGACCAAGGCCACACAGCTGCGGACTACTAGAACCTTTAAATCCTTGGGGCTGAAGAGATAGTACAGGAGTAGGGCGCTTGCCTTTCATGTGGTAGAGCCAGGTTTTATCCCTGACACCCACTGTGGTCCCCTGATTCTGCCAGGAGTGATCCCTGAGTACAGAGGAGGGCCCTGAGCACAGCTGGATGTAGCCCCCCAAACAACTAACTGACAAAAAAACAAGCTGTGAGTTAAACAGACCTTTAAATCTTAACTTTTGGAAAAGGAGCAGTCAGGCAGTGAGGGGTTGATAAGCCTCATCCTGAAGCCTACAGCACAGCTCAGAGGCCGAGAGGGAGTTTATCTCTCTTGTATTCCTGAGGCGCTCTCCAGTGCCCTGGTTGTGTTGGCCTGCAGTGTGTGTGCCAGAGTGCTTCCCTGCCTGATCGACAGTGGGCCCTTAGTAGAATGGTCAAAAGCTGGGGTGATTGCAGCCCTCTTCACCATGTTTCTACGACCAGGGTTCTTAATCCCCAAATGGGGTGCACTGAAGGCGGGAGTCATATTTGGGGAAACCCTGGGGTCTTGCACCCCAGGGAGGACAAGGAAGTTTGTGAACTGCCTGGGCTGAAAAGTTTTGAGTGGATCTGAGTCAGGCACATGAGGCCTCCTGATGTCACCTACCTACCAGAAACTTATGAGCACAGTCAAAAGTGTGGCTGGGCAGTTCCCGGAGATGCAGGATGGTATAGAAAGAACACAGCCGGATATGAACACGGTTATGCTTCTCACCAACTTCGTGATCCTGGCTGAGTGACAGTTTTTGTATTTGGAGAATAATAAGTGCTACCCAGTTGGCCCTTTATCTGAGAGGGTGTGTTCCAGTGTCATTCTGGCTGATTTTAATCTGACTCTTCATTTCCTTGATGTGTGACCTTGAACACGTTGGTGAATTTTGGGCAATCTTATTCAGTTTCTTTGCTTGCAAAATAGGCATGACAAAAGGTTCCTCTCCAAGGCTGTGGGGATTAAGTGGGAAAATGCAGTGCTGCATTGTGTACTAAAAGTGTATTAAGAGGGCAGATCTGGGGCCAGAGTGATAGTATAGTGGATAGGGCATTTGTCTTGCATGCAGCTGAATCAGATTTGATCCCTGGCATCCTATATGGTCCCCCAAGTTCACCAGAAGTGGTTCCTGATCACAGAGCCAGGATCACATATGAGCATCGCTCAGTATGACTCAAAAACCTAAAAAAACAAGAGGACAGGTCTGATACTTCATGTTATCTGATATTTTAGCACAATAAGACTGAAAGAAATTGAGACACTTGTCTTGCATGTAACTGACCCAAGTTCTATCCCTCATTTTTTCCCTGGTTCATATCTCTGGGTATAGTCCTAAATGCCCTCCCCACAAAATGTTTTTCATTTTCTTTTCCTCTTTTCTTTTCTATTTTTGTTTTTGTACCACACTCAGTGGTTCTCAGGGCTCATTTCCTGGCCCTGTGCTCAGGGATCACACCTGGCAGAGATCACAGAACCGTATGCAGTGCCAGAGATTCAAACCTGGGTTGATCACATGCAAAGTACCACCATAACTTCTGTACTATTTCTCCAGCCCAAATGTGTATGTGTGTTTGAAATATTTTTAAAGAGCATGCATGTAAAGCACAGTGTCTGGTACATGCTAAACACTTAGCAAGCGAAAACTACAAGGATGATGATATAATGATGATGACAACGTTACTTTGAATACCAGTAGAGCATGCAAGGGAGCAAATGACTCACAGAGGCCTACTAATGGACGCCGCAGGCTCTCAGTGAGGATGTGTCAGCGCTGGCCCTTTCAGTGGCAAACCTCGATAGCGCTGTCACAGGTCATACTCAACACTCAAAGTAGGCCTGGTGTCCTTGACTGGGGTCCGCTGTGCCTCCGAGACTTGGTTCTCGCCTCTCCCTTACTATGCTCTGTTGAGCAAAGGTGCCCGCGCCAACTTGGCCAGACCTCATTTGACAAGTGCCTCAACAGAGTACAGCTCACCTTCACCCCTCCAAAGGCTGTATCACCTTCAGGCACAGGACGTGGTTGGCTGGGCGTGGCTGACCTGTGAACAGCGGGTGCTCCCACATAGACATGCACACACGCGCACATGCAGTCTCTCAAGTACTTAATGCTTCACACCAAGCTCCCGGGGAGCGTCACTTCTATACCCCCACCTCACCTCCTCTCAAGCTCCCCTACCACAAAAGCCACAGATGAGAGAAGTCCCAGTCAACACAGCAGACACCGTGCAAAGGCCAGACGAGGGCTGCGCTGCCAGGCTGTTTGAAGCAGCGAGCAGGATGTGAGCCCAGGTGGCTAACGGCTGGGCTCGCTGGAGTAAATGTTGGCAAGCCCCAGCCCTCCCACTCCCTCCATCTCTATTCTCCCCCCTCCTCCCCCACAGCAGGCTGAGAGCTAGGTGGTAAGTTCAGGGCTTCTGCATGTGCTGACAGACAAAACTGCTGGCCCATTGTGACCCCACCATGTCCTAGGATAGGTCCTAATTATCAGCCACTCTGTTTTTCCTGTCTGTAAAATGGGGATACTTGAAGCATTCGCACTGGTTCCAGGCCATCCAAGAACTCTAGTGGATTTGACAGTGAGGTCCCTATAGCTTACTGGGGAAAGTTCAAAGGGAAGCTATGGCGAGGGATTGGGCACTGCTGCCCACACAATTCCTAGTTCTGGAGAGGACCAAGTTCCCGAAGGGACTTGGGCTCATTCCCTTCTACCCCATAACCATATTCCTATGGCTTCTCCCCATCTCACTTATGTGGCCGAGGTGCCCAGAGACAGCCTCAGGACATGAGAAGATGGGGTGGAAATAGCTCTGATGCATCCAGCAGGTGGTGAGAGGGTTAAGCTCTCCCAGGGCCAGGAAGCCTCTGGGAGGAGGGCAAATGTGTGATTGGTCTTATTTGGGGCGTGAGGGGGAGCAGGATCAACAGGCTCTACCCAGTCATAAGTTTAGCCAACGGGGTGTGTGGGAGAACTAGGGGGTTGGCACTCCTATCCTGGGGCTAGGGGTTTGGCAATCAGGAGCAGAAGTGTATAAACCCAGAAGGGGGCCTGCTAAGGACCCAGAAGCCCTATGTCTATGGGGCTGGTTTCTGGGGAAGGCGGCTGAGGGCAGAGTGTGTCCACCCTTTCCCAGATGGCGGTGCTGGGGCAGCAGGCTGGGGAAGGTAGCAACCTCACCAAGCTGCAGGTAGTGAACTTGGATACTTCCCCCAGGACCTCAGGAGTGACAGATCCGTCCTGTCACTCTGGACAGATGGCCAGCACTAAAGAATGGCACCATTTATTATCGTTGCCTTTTCACGCTTTCTTTATACACATATTGATAGGCTGCAGTAGAAGGGGCGGAAAGAGGGGCAGGCGGCCACGGGGCTGAGCCTCTCACTCCAGACAAAGTGCCCTCCCTCAGCCCCCCTCTGACTCCTCTAACATGTCTGTGAATGCTGGGGCCGCCCTCCATGCAGTGGGCTGCCTGAAGCACTGTGGGCATGGGTGGAGGGATCTGAGTGGGAGGATCAACAGTGGAGCCCCAAACTTCTAGACACTCCAGCCAAGGATGGCAAGAGTGTAGACGACCAAGAGCGAGGCCAAGGAGGCAGCGCGTGGGGCACTCCCAGTCAGGGGCTCCGTGTGCTGCTGCAGCCACCTGAACTCATCCTGTAGTTGGCGCCGCTGCAGCTCTGGGCCCACCTTCTCACGGATGGTCTGATGGTAGCGGTTCAGGTACTGGATCTGCAAAGGGTAGGAGAGTTGAGGGTCTTCCTGGGTCAAGCTGCCAAGGGATGAGTCAGTCCCCTGCTGTGGAACTCTGCTACCTACTTTAGCACAGAGACCCCCAGATCCCCCAGAGGTCCCCAGCCATTGCTTGTCAGGCCATCATCCTTCTGGGACTTTCAGAGGCCTGTCTTCATGGCGACTTGTTAATATCACAGTAGCCTTTTTTTTTGCAGGATTTGGGGGTGAGGGTGGTAGTTGAGTCTCACCTGGCAGTGCTCAGAGCTTACTCTTGACTTTCACTCAGGGATCACTCCTGGAGGGGCTCAGAGTACCATGTGGGGTGCTGGGGACTAAACCCAAGTTGGCCATATGCAAGGCTAGTGCCCTACCCACTGTACTATCGCTCCAGCCAAGTCACAGTAACTTTTACGGTGAGTGAATTTCAGGCTTAGGAATGAGAGCAAGTGGAGCAGGTGCTGTTCTCCCCATTTTACAGAAGATTGAGTCCCAGGAAGGATAAGAGAGTGGTTATGGCCTAGGACTTGTGGCAGAGTATATCCATCCAGCCTTAGATTTTACAGGAATTTTCTCCTTGGTACTGGGCACTTGATTCTGACTGGGGAGTTATATTTTTTAACCACACCTGGTGGTTCTCAGGGCTTAGTCCTGGCTCTGTGTTCAGGGGTCATTCTAGGCAGTGCTTGGAGGACCATATGCCAAGATTAACTGCATGTAAGGCAAGCACCTTAACCTCTACAATAGCTCTCTGTCCTCTGAATGGAGAGTTCTAGAAGCTCTGGGATCTCTGGTGAGCTAAGGAAGGATTCCCCATAGTGTGTCTAGGCTAAATTCTCCTTGTGGGAGGTTTGGTGAGAGGGACATGTAGGGAGGGAGAAGGCAGTAGGTGTTCACAGGCAGGGACAATGCTGAGAGCACTCACTTACCTGCTCTGGAGACAGCAAGCTGACATCAATGAGATTCCGGGCATAGGGCACCAAGGACACTACTTCAAAGGTCAGATAGTTTCCTGGATACTGGGAGACGACAAACAAGTGAGAAAGGAGAAAATGAGGCAAGAGGAGGAGCTTAAGTGAAGAGAGAAAGGGAATGCTTCACCCAGCAGGCATGGGCATAGGGTGAGGTTGTCCTGAGTCTCCCATAATGCTCAGGGCCAATGCTTGGCTACCACTAAGCATCCCACCTTGGTGCTGCCCTCCATATCCCTAAGTTCCTACTTCTGGTCTGATTTCTCAGTGTACTGTAGTATCTACAGAAGTTGTCAAATACTCAAACTCCAGGGCCCATGAGGTAGATCAGCATTTCTCAACTGGAGGCTAGAGGGTTTCCCTGTAGGACCCCAGGATTTTCAAGAGGGTCTCATGTGGACTTTGTGTCAATTGGAAAGTAGGACTTGAGACTAAAGGGCCAACCAATAGACACGGCAAAGGCACAGGAAGGAAATAAGGTACAAAGGGGGTCTCAGGGGTCAAAGGCCGAAGAAATATTCTAGACCATCAGAGTGAAAATCTCTAGAGCAAGTCTGGGAACCTACATTTCAATAGTTTGAAGAGACCCAGAGAGAATTAAATGAGTTAACTTATGTTTTACATGTAGGAGGCCCAGGTTTGACTCCGATCATGGTAGGGCGTGACCCCAGGCAAGGAGCTGGAAGTACTCCCTAAGCATCACAATGTATAATCCCCAAACCTCCCCCCAAATAATCAATTTAAGATAAATATCTGATTTTTCTTTTTGTTCTTGGGCCACATCCAGCTGTGCTCAGAGTTTACACTTGGCTCAGGTATTTGTTATTGTTTTTAAAATTTAGGCACTGTGGTTTACAAAACAGTTTGTTATTGGTATGGTTTTATACATAACACATTCCAGCACCAATCCTCCACCAGAATGTTCACTTCCTTCCACCATTGTCCCAGTGATAAGCTTCCTAATGGAGGCTAGTTCTCTCAGTTTCTGATGCCTTTGAACATTTATTATTCCTCTACTGAGGTTTATACATCTATATAAATTTATCTTTCTATGTCTATGTATCTGGCTGGAGCAATAGCACAGCGGGTAGGGCATTTGCCTTGCACGCGGCCGACCCAGATTTGATTCCTCCACCCTCTTCAGAGAGCCCGGCAAACTACTGAGAGTATCTCGCCTGCACGACAGAGTCTGGCAAACTACCCGTGGTGTATTCGATATGCCAAAAACAGTAACAAGTCTCACAATGGAGACCAATGGAAAAATTACTGGTGCCCGCTCGAGCAAATTGATGAGCAACGGGATGACAGTGCTATACAGTGCTATGTCTATGTATCAACTGATTGATCATAGAGATAAATATAAAGAAGAAAAAACAGCTGATAATTGTCATCTGTCAGGGAGCCCAGGCATGTGCAGTAAGTCCTCATCTAACGTCATTGACAGGTCCTTGGAAACCGTGCTTTAAGCAAAACAACATATAAGGAAAATCAGGTCCTCATCCGGGACTTTTTTTCTCATCAGCATTATGATGAGGCAACATTAAAAATGAAAGAATGCACTCAAGAATCTGGTGTTTGTGTTTAGGAAATCTAAACTAAACAAAAGACACCCAACAAAAAAGGAAAGCAGTATATACAGAGATATGTGCCTCATTATTTCTTTTTGGGGAGCGTTAGGTTTTTGGGCCATACCTGGTAGTGTTCAAGGGGATATTCCTAGCTCTGCATTTAATAGTGAGCTGGAGGTGCTATGGGGACCATGTTGTGCTGGGGATTCCCAGTGGGGTCTGGGACGTAAGACAAGCACCTTAACCTTGTACTCTCTAGGCTTCCTTTTAAAATTTTTTATTTCTTTTGGGGGCCACACCTGGTGGTGCTTGGGATCTACTTCTTAGCTCAGTATTTCAGGGTTGCTCCCAGCAATGTTTGAAGAGACCAAGTGGAGCTGGGGATCCAACCTGGGTCTTCATTAAGCAAAGCATGCACATTAGTCCTGTGAGCTAGCTCCCTGGCCCTCCATCAATCTTCTTTCACTTTGTTTTGTGACCACACTTGGCAGTGCTCTGGGCTTACTCCTGGCTCCCTCCTTCATTAATTTTTTTTTAAATTTTGGGACATTCTGGCAATACTCAGGAATCATTCCTGTCTCTGCACTCAGGAATGATTCCTGACGGTGCTTGGGGCACCATATGGGATGCTGAGGATTGAACTCGGGTCAACTGCATGCAAGGCAAATGGCCTATCTTCTGTACTATTGCTCTGGCCCCCTCCTTCATTCTTTTTAATTCATAGTTTGAGTGGGGATGATAACAGCTCTAGCCAGTGATGGATATTTCAACTGTTTTGGTCATTGTTGATTTATTATTACCATCTGTGCTAAGATAAAAATCACTGTATAAACATCTTGATGAACTTTGGGACTGTATTGAAACTGTACATGGATGGTGGGAGAATTGCTGTGACAAAAGGTACATACATTTGTCATAATTGGTGTATAGGTTGGGCTATACCTCACTTTGTTCAGGGCTTACTCCTGGATTTTGTGCTCAGGGGCCACTCCTGGAGATGCTCATGGGACCCATTGGGTGCTAGGGATTGAGCCCAGGTCAGGGGCATGCAGGGCAAGCATCTATCTCTCTGACTCCGTTTTTCAAAATTTTATAGATATTGTCAAACTGTCTTCCTGGAAGGGTGAGGGGCTTTCATTCGTCTGCTGGGGAGATAGCAGCAGAGTGTGCCAACTGAGAGGTTGTGCTCATTTGTACTTTCTGAATAGTTAATGACAGTACCACTTTCCTTGCTCGTTCCCGGGCAATATTATTATCAAAGTCTAATTTGTACCAATCGGACAGTTAAAACATGATGTTTATTGTTGCTTTTTTTCAGTGCCTAGAAGCAAACTAGGGACATGTAAAACATCGCTGAGCTACATGCCTGGTTCCATTTTCATTTCCTCAAGAATGGAGTCAGGCATCTTTCATGTGTATAGATCGTATTGATCTTAGAGAATTACCTCTTCGTGCCATTCTCCTGTGTTCTTTTTCTTTTCTTTCTGTTTTCACACCTTCTGTCTTACCGATTTGGTAAAACTCATGGTAAAAGGAGGAAATGACCCTTTGTCACATGAATTCTACTTGTCATATAACTTTTTGCTTTGCTTATGGTATTATTTCCATATACTGTTTTAATTTCATTTAAGCTATCCACTTTTTTCTTTTTGGCTTCTGGGTCTTGAAAAGCTACTCTGGGATTCTAAATGAATTTATAAAGATTTTCTTCTTCATCTGTGACAGCTTTATCTTTAAAGCTTGATTGGCTTGGAATTTTACTTTGATGGAACAGCGAAGTTCTTCAATGCCAACACTTCCCCTACAGATGATTAGCTCTATGGGCCCCTTGCCCATTAAACAACCTGTTTTTTACTCTTTCAAAATAGGCTGATTTTCCTCATTGCTCTTCTACTTCAGAGTGTTTCTGAACTGTCTATGTTATTTTGTTTTGTGGGTCACACATTGGTGCTTGGTTAGTGGGGCTTCCAGGGATATACGCAGGAGTGCTGGGTGGGAGTGGGTGGGAGATTGGGGGAAATACTGTCCTGGGAACTGAATGCAAGTCCTTTCACATGCAAGGCATATGTGCAACCACATTAGCCACATCCCTGGCCCTCTGCATGGTTACTTTTGCTCCAAACAAGTAAACAAACCAACATATATTTATTCTCAATTTGTGAAGTTGTAAAAGTGTCTTGTTAGCACTGAAATTGAGGTTGTCTTGAATTTATAGATTTATACAGGGAGAAATGGCATCTTCATCATATTAAGGATTCCTTCTAGAAAGTACCAGTTACTTACATCTTTTTATGTCTCTCAGTAGGGATTTTTAAAAAAAGTTTATATTTGGGTACTTTATCTTGTTAGTTGCAGAATCTTTCTCTCTTTATCTTCCTTTTGGGGGCCACACCTGGTGATATGCTCCTGGCTCTGCACTTAGGAACTATTCCTGATATGCTCAGGGAACCATATGGAATACCAGTGATTGAACTTGGGTCTGTCACATGCAAGGCAAGTACCCTACCCACCGTATTATCGCTTCATCCTCTTCCTTCCTTCCTTCCTTCCTTCCTTCCTTCCTTCCTTCCTTCCTTCCTTCCTTCCTTCCTTCCTTCCTTCCTTCCTTCCTTCCTTCCTTCCTTCCTCTCTTTTTTTCTTTCCTGTGCTCAAGGGCCACTTCCAGCACATTACTCAGGGGATCATAGGTACAAATCAAGCACTTCAGCTTTTCCTTTGACTTATCTCTGTAGCCATTGACTCTATTTTGAATAAGTTGATTACTAAGGTCATTGAGAAACCGTCATTTTAGGGCAGGGATCCTGACCCATTTGGTCTGGAGAGGTGGAGAGGGACCCAGGCATTAGCATAAAAATTTCTTTAGAGGATCCATATGTGTGTATAAACATATGTATATGTTTATATATGTGTATATAAACACACACATATATATGGGGGCTGGAGAGATAGTATAGTGGGTGAGGTGCTTGCTATGCACGTGGATGACCTGAGTTTGATCCTTGGCACCCCATATGGTCCCCAGAGCCCTTCCAGGAGTGATTGCTGAGCACAGAGCCAGCAGAAAGCCCTGAGCATGGCCAGGTGTGGCCCAAACATCAAAGACAATTTTTTTGAGAGACCATATTAAGTGGTTTTTAGGGGCTACTCCTGTATCAGTACTTGGGGTATTCAGTAAACTTGGTGATGCTCAGCCCACCTTGTAAAACCTGCAAGGCAGCCTGTTGAACTATCTCTCCAACCTAAGATGATTACAATATTCTAAGAAGCATAACATTCTAATAAACCAACAGGCTTGAGAAACTGATCTATGAACTTTTTTTCTTTTTTATTTTTGGCTTCGGGTCCCTCTGGTTGTGCTCAGGGCTAACTCCTGGATTTGTGCTTAGAGATTACTTCTGGTAGTGCTCTATCCTTGATCAATGGAGTTTATATGGAGCTATGGGAGACTCCAAATAATTTTATATTCACACATTAAATTCTGGTTTTTTTTTTTGCCTTTTGGGTCATACCCGGCGATGCACAGGGTTCACTCCTGGCTCTGCACTCAGGAATTACCCCTGGCGGTGCTCAGGGGACCATATGGGATGATGGGAATCAAATTCAGGTCGGCCACATGCAAGGCCAACGCCCTACCTGCTATGCTATCACTCATTAAATTCTTGTCTTTGATATTTTTGGTGAGGGAGGGGTTGGGGATTGGGGTCTACCCCTAGTAGTGCTTAGAGGTCATACTCGGGGTCCGTATGCAGTGCCAGGGATCAAATGAGTGTTGCCTGTCTCTCCTTAACCCCTGTACTATCTCTCTAGCTCCTGAAATTTCTGTGTGTCTGGCAGAGGTGGGGGAGGGCGGGTTGTTGGGGAATACACCTGCTGGTTTTTGAAGGTTACTGCAGACTCTGCTCAGGAATTGCCCCTAGCAGAGTCCAGGGCAACACATGGTTCCGGGAATGGAACTCAGGGCTCCTGCATGCAAAGCATGTGCTCTAACCCTGCCTTCATATACTTTCATCTCAGCCCAAGTCACTGTCATGCTGTCCACACCTCTAGTCCACCTTAATGGCACTTAATCTTTGTCTTTTGACGGTCACATCTGGTGGTGATCAGGGATTATTCCTGGCTCTTTACTCAGAGATTACTGCTTGTGATGTTTGTGGGACTTTATTTAGTACTGGGGATTCAAACCAGGATCAAGCACATACAACCTATTGTACTATCACTCTGTTTCCTATGTGGTACTTTACCTTGGTCTTTGCTTCTACCACGAGGGCCACGTCTTCAATACGGATCCCAAATTCTCCATCCTGGTAGAAGCCAGGTTCTGGGAAAAATAGAGATGTTGGTGGCAGTAAGCAGAGGGGTGGACCCAAGTTAGGGCCTCTTGTGTCCATTGAGCATCTTGTGGTCCTAGCTGCACCTGGTCATCAGCTCAGGTAGACCAACCACTTGTTTGGTGCTTGTGGGCTATGCTGAGGCAACCTGATGGGCCTCTAATATCCCCATCTTGTTTGGATCCTGGAGGCATTCTTATCTTCCTGTGCTCTCTGTTTTGTGACTACCCAACATTTGATCGGAGACACTAGAGTTTGGATGGATAGTCCAGAACCATTTCCCAAGGACAAAGTGAGCATAGCAATTGAAGGGGTCTGGTGTGAGAGTGAGACCATTGTATTTGTGGCTAATATTGAGGTGGGAAGGGGATAGGAGAACCTGAGAGCCATACCAATGGAAGTGAACATGCCCTTGGCCATGGCTACGTTGTTGGACTGGAATCCCACTGGCCCTGGAAAGGAGATGGAGGTAGTGTTGGGTCTCTGATACATACCATTTTGGCAATGAGCAGGTTCCAGGGAAGAGGAGGTCACAAGGGATCCCTGGGGATCTCTAGAAAACGTTGTCCATTGCAGCATTGTCTACCTGGGGTTGGTACATGCCAGACTGACTCTGGCTTTTAGTTCTCTGGGGCCAATGCCAGTCAGCTCCTAGGTCTTAACATGCCACTCTTTTCTCTCCAAGGAGCCAGTAGGAGTGGATGGCTGCCAGCACATCTCACTTACCCTGTTGTGCCTTGTCTCCCACCAGCTGGGTCACCTTGAGTGTGTCTCTGTGGGACTCATTCTTTTCCATACCTGCCTCCTTCATAAGAGGGGGAGTCATGGGTGGGGGGTAAGCAAAGAAGACACATACACTCATGCACACACAGGAAGTTGCCAATGCCATGACCAGTCCCGTGACCATAATTGAGTCCAATGTCCCACAAGGCTTTGCGGGCAAAGGCTTCCACCATTCTCCCTGGAAGAGAAAAACAGTCTCTAGTCAGTCACTTGGTTGGACTCCAGACTGTCTGCACGGCCTCTTCTGGCATCCTTGCCCCAGACTTAATTACCTGGAAGGCACCTGGGGAGAGGGCTTTTAAGAGACAGGAAAGCAAACACCAGTTACAGCACACCCAGTACCCATTACCTGGATACATAACTCTATTTCAATTTTCTGCTGTTCATCAGGAACCAACTTCTTCCTCCCATGGCTGCTGCAGCACCCAATGATAACCCCCCCATTTCTGAGCAATAGTTTAGCAATTTAGGAGAAATAAGTCCTGCTCTCAAGGCGCAGGCTCTGCCATCAGCCTCGTGTAACCCTGGGCAAATCACTTTCTCCCTCTAGGTTGAATTTTCTCATCTAAACCATAGATGGTGGGGGCTGGAGTGATAGTACTGCAGGTAGGGCCTTGCATGTGTCTCACCTGGGTTCAATCCCTGGCATCTCATGTGGTCCCCTGAGCCCACCAGGAGTAATTCCTCAGTGCATAGCCAGAAGTAACCCCTGAGCATGCCAGGTGTGGCCCAAAAGTCAAAAATAATTAAATAAATAAATGAACCATAAATGGAATGATGGTAGAATCTCCTCCCAGGTTAGTGGTCCAGAAAATCAGGGCCTGAGGCTGTGGATCCAGCCTGGTCTCTGAAACCTACCTGATGTAGACGCAGGAAAGATGAGTCTGGACAGATCAATATTTCCCATCAACACACGTGTATACGCCTCCTGATAGGGAAGAAGGAGAGATGTGTGGCATGTAAGAAGAATAGCTGGGAAGCTTCCACCTGCTCGGCCCTTGTGCATGCATATAGTATTGGGGTCCATTCCAGTGGGGTATGTGCATACACTTGTGAAGTTCCCTGGGTTTTGGAATATGACCAGAGAAAGCTATGGTTACCTTACCAAGGCTGGGGTTTGTCTTGACATTCTCTTTGGCCCATGGGGTGACTCAGAGGAAGCGGTGGACTGAGCTTAATAGTAGGTTAGTTACACTCCTTGCAAGCGGTCGACCCAGGAACAATCCTTAGTACCCTGAGCCACACCAGGAGTGATCCTTGAGCACAGAGCTGGAATTAGCCCTGAGCACCACTGGGTGTGGCCCCCAAAACAAAAACAAAAATACCTCAAAATTTTAGCTGAAATGAATAGTACAGAGGCTTAGATTTCTAGCCTTGCAGATGTATGGTCACAACTTCAAATCTCCGGTGTCCCACATGCACCGACACTGATGTTGGCAGCTCTGATTCCTGATTGATTTTGGTAACACCACAGCAAGAAGTGTGTAATATATGCAAAGGGATGCAACCCCTGTTTAGTACCACAACTAAAAATACTTTTGATGATGGGGGCTGGAGCAATAGTACAGTGAGTAGGGTTTGACTTGTATGTGACAGACCCAGGTTTAATCTCTGAAATCCCATATGGTCCCCCAACCCCCCCACCCCAGAAGTAATTCCTGAGTGCAGAGCCAAGAAAACGCCTGAGCATTGCTAGGTGTGACCCCCACCCCCAAAAAAACATTTGATGGAAACAGAGATAGTACAATGGGTAGGACTCTTGCTTAGCAGGTGGCAGACCCATGTTCAATCCCTAGCACACCATATGGTTCTCCAAGCCCTCCAGGAATGATCTCTAAGTGCAGAACCTGGAGTAATCCTTGAGCATTACCAGGTATGCCCTCCTCCCAAAACAACAACAACAGCAAAAATATAAGTGCCAAGGCCAGGAATATTGACCCCTGGCGAGCCCAGGTCTGACCACTGCAGTGACACTAGCCAGCACTGTATTCAGAGTGTGTATGCCCTCTTTGTTAAAGGGTGGACCGGAAAGAGTTGAGGCACTTGCCTTACATGCAGCCAACCCTGGTTAAGCACTGCCAGGCGATACTCTTGAGCACAGAGTCAAAATAGCCCCTGAGTAGTTCTGGGTGTGCCCCAACAACCCAACCAACCCCTCCCCAAAATGGTGAGCCCTAGAGACTACACATGTTCAAGCACTGCAACTAAAGGAGGGCAAACCTTGGGCAGCACCTCGAGTAGTGTGAGAACACCACCACCCAAATGAGCACCACAGTTGGGTGTGTACGTGTGTTTGTGTGTGCGCGCACACACACATGTGTGCATGCCACTACTTGTACACACATGTGTGCATGCCACCACTTGTCACTGCAACATCATCAATGGCAATGACTGGGGAAGGGAGGTAGGAGCAGGGAAGAGAAAAGAAAATCTCAAAATGAATGCACTTCCAGGTTTCCTGGGAAACCCACAACAGTCAGACACTGGGAGGCCAACTCCTTGCACTGGAATCCTGACTTGGTCATTTGTGAAATGTCAAGACATTGAGAAAGCGACTTAGACTGCTCTGTGCCTTAGTTTTCTCCTCTGGCACGGACCTGTCACAGTGCAATCTTGTAAAGGTGGGAGGAACAGGCCGACTTATGCAGATAAAATGATCATAAGATAATCCAAACAGAGAACAGGAGATACTATGGTGGTTAGGGTAGGTGCCTGGCATATGCCCAATGCAGGTTCAATTTCTGGCCCGAAATGGTCCTCTGAGCATCATATGGTGCATCCCTAAAGGGCCCCCAGCACTGATGGTTGTGGCCTGGGTGTTCCCAGCAGTGTAGGGCCTGAGCAACATCACAGCCGCAGATTCTTGCACTGAACTGACAACCTGAGCACTGCTTGAGACCCCGCCCCCCGGAAGAGATGCTCTAAGAGCAGATCCATACAACTGAGTTGGGGGGGTGGGTTGAAAGGGAGGGATGTTTGGGTCCTTGGGGTAGGAAAGTAGTGTATACATAGGTAATGGGTGTCATATTGCAAGTATGTGCATAAGAACCCATCATTAACAGGATTATAAATCACAGAATCACAATCAATAAAAGCCAAAATGGAAAAAAAAGATGCTCCAAACAGTAAATGCCCAAATAGAGGTCAGTGTACCACTGTCAAGCTCATGGCCATCCTGGAGCTCTCTTAAGATCTAGAGGTTGTGTTGGGCCTGTTGACCCTGCAAGTGTATTGAGCCGACAGAAGCTCATCTGATACACAAGCCCTGGACTGTTTCAACCAGCCAAACCTTGAGGCCTGACCAGCGTTGGGAGTTTGGTCTTGGTTTCCAGCTCAAACCTAGAGCCACAGTCAGCAAATGTATGCTTGCTCCCGCTCTCCTTCACCCCCTGCTTCCACCCAAGGCCCCTCCTGTGCACAAAAATCATGCTGCAGCTTGTGTCCTGGGTAGACCAGCCCTCACTGCTTCCTGCAAACTTCTCACTGCCTTCCACCTTTATGGCTTTGCTGGGCTGTTTCTCTGCCTCTGGAATACCTTTCTTCCTCCTCTCTACTGAGCAGAGGCCTAAGGACACAGACAACTAAATAGTAGTTGCTACTGGAGGAAGATAAGAAAAAATCTTATTTCCGTGTGAATGGTGAATGACACATTCAGAAATAGTTAGAAGTTAAAGTCAAAAAGTTGGAGCTAGAGTGATAGTTCAATGGGTAGGGTGTTTGCCTTACATGCAGCCAACCCCGGTTTGATTCTCGGCATCCCATATGGTCCTCCGAGCACTGCCAAGAGTGATTCCTGAATGGAGATCCAGGAGTAACCCCTGAGCATTGCCAGGTGTGACCCAAAAAGCCAAAAAAGAAAAAAAAAGTTAAAAGTCAAAAGTTAGCCCATTAGGCTTGGCCCAAGATATACTCTATATTTATTGGGGCTGGAGTGATTGCACAGTGGGTAATGTGTTTGCTTGCACACAGTCAGCCCCGCATCCCACATGGTGCCCTGAACACCATCAGGAGTAATTCCTGAGTGCAGAGCCAGGAACAACCTCTGAGCATTGCTGGGTATGATCCAAAAAACCAATAAATAAATAAATATTTGTTCACCAGTTCATTGAAATGAGATGATGATACCCTTGAGCTGATGTCTTACTAGTGATCTGAAATATCTCTCTGGAAGTAGACAGAGGACTGGCTTTCTGGTGACAATTTGCTGTGTGACCTTCGACAAATTACTTCATCTTTCTGTGCCTGATTTGGAATCCTTGTAAAATCACTTGGTGTATCCCTTGGAGGAGGGAGGGCATGGGACATCTGGGTCTAAGTCTTACCTTTTGGAAATCAGTGGGGGTGCCCCAGTGGACTGTTCTAGTGATGTCTGTGGTTCCATCCCTGTAGAGAAAGAAAATCAACATATCTGGATCTCCCGAACACATGGGGGCAGGGATGATGGCCAGGTATAGGAGTTGGGGCTGGGGAACTGGACTGGGGTTGGGAGGCAATATTAAATTTCCATCTTCAGTATCTTGGTGTGAAGGGGTTTTATACAGCTCTCAAGTCAAAAATCACTCTTTCTTTGGCCACAGTTTGAGTGTTATTTTCCCCTTCTATTTTTATTGAAGTACCATAATTTACAATACCGTCTGTAATAATTTCATGCAGTATTCTAATACCATCCCACCCCCAGAGTGTCCGCCTCCCTCCGCTAAAGCCCATTGCCTTGGACTCCCTTGAATCAGGCTGGCTCTAAAAGGAGGGGGTCTGAGACAGTACAGTGGGTAGGGCTCTTGCCTTGCATAGGGTTGACCCAGGTTTGATCCCTACCACCACATATGGTCCTCCAAACCCCACCAGGAGTGATTCCTGAGCATAGGATGTGGTCTTCAAGCCAAAAATTAAATTAAATTCAAGGAAGTCTGGTTCTAGTGTCCTGGGAAGCAGGAACAGTTGTCCTATTTTTACAGAGGAGAAAGTTGAGGTCCAGAGAGCCAAACTTGCTTATTCACGTCGCTATCTATTGTGTTTTAGAGCACTTCTGCAGTGCCCTGGGACAGGGGCCCAAGCCTGCTTACTTCTCCCCATTTCCCAGAGGAGGCCATTGAGGTGATGAGGCTCTCTCATTCTCCAAACCCGTGAAGTAAGGCCAAGGCTGGCACTGACTTCACACACACCATTCTCACCATCATAAAAACGAATCTGTGGGGCCAGAGCAACTAGTACAGCTGGTAAGGCACTGGCCTTGCATGTGGTTTACCCAGGTTGATGGCCTTCCCCAGCACCACACATGGTTCCGTGAATCTTGCCAGGGGTGGCCCCTGAGGTAAGAGTCAGGAGTAAGCTCTGAGCACCGCCAGGTGTGCCCTCAAATTTAAAATAAAAAATCTGTTCCGAGGGACTGGAGTGATAGCACAGCGGATAGGGCGTTTGCCGTGCACGCGGCCGACCCGGGTTCGATTCCCAGCATCCCACATGGGCCACCGAGCACTGCCAGGAGTAATTCCTGAGTGCAGAGCCAGGAGTTAACCCCAGTGCATCGCCGGTGTGACCCAAAAAGCAAAAAAAAAAAAAATCTGTTCTGATACCCAGTGACCCAGAAGTAGAAGCCAGGCTCTGGCTCCTAAACCCCAGCAACAGCACTTCCCAGGCCCAGAAATGCCTGAGAGAGGGGGAAGGGAACCATTAGTGCTCAGGGTCCCAGTTACTCCTCCTCAGAAGCAGGTCATGAGGCGTGGCTGACTTCTTAAGAAAAGAAGAGGAAGTGAGGTGACCATTTCCCCAGCCTCGCCCTGCTCTGAGCATGCCCCAGGGGAATAACACCCCACCACTTCTCCTTTGCCATTGGCCGTTTCTGGTACACAGGACACCCAACTAGGGCCTAGCAAAGGCTGCAAGGTCCTGGGGCCTTGGATCCATGGTTCCCAGGGCTATGCTAGGGACTCTCACAGGGTTTTTGTCAGGAGCCCATCCACAAGCCTGAAAGAGGAAAACTTCAAAACAACTCCCACTTCGCCATTAGCTGGGCGCGCACCCCTCCTGTCCCCACCCTGTGTTTCTCCACTGGCTTCCTAGATGCAAAGGGAAAAATCTTCCAGTTCCTTTCATACTAGCTGTTGTGTCCCGCATTTGGAAGGAATGGGGTTAGCCTACTCTGTACATGTCTTGGCTCTGCACTGGGAGTAACAATTCTTAAGGGGGGAAGCTGAACATCATGGTTGCATTCAGATTTCAATAAAAGCACTGGGGGGTACTCAGATTGGAGAGTCCTAGCACAGAGGCAAGTCTCCTCCTACTTAGCTCAGCACCTTGTAATGCAAGCTCTCAGACGCATGTAGCTAGTCACAGGCACACATAACCCACATAACCACTCTCTCTCTCTCTCTCTCTCTCTCTCTCTCTCTCACACACACACACACACACACACACACACACATACACACACATTGACGCTAACGGTGTGCCCCTGCCCAAGTGTTCTCCAGGCCTCAGCTGATGTGGCTTGTCTCATCTGCCAGCTGCATTTGGAGGCCAGACCCTGCTCCCATCCCCAGTCTGACAGAGAGACTTCCCCATGTATGGAGGGAGAGGGGCGGAGACAAGGCTGAAGCGCATGCTCAGTGTCTGTGCTGTGCAAGGTTGTGTTGAGGAAATAGGAAGTGTATACGTGCGGCCAGCTCTCAAAGCATGGCTGGAGAGTGTGCAGTGATAGCTGGGGCGTTGGAATCCTTTGGACTTGCAAAGGGAATCTCTTCTAAATTCTCAAACAGGCAGCTCTGCTGTCTCAGCATCCATTTCTCATGGCAGGGACCCTCCCCACCAAGTGTGGAAATAAGAACAATGCGTACCCGCATTCAACCAGGTCTCTTATTTCTCAGATGAAGACAAAAGGCCCAGGAAGGCCAAGTTATTGGCCTGCTCTTGATTGGCCCAGGAGGTCGAGCTGAGCCTGCTGGGCCAGGTCTGGGTTGGGGAGTACATACCAGTATTGGCCCCCGGAATCCAGCAAATACATCTCGTTTGTGGACAGGTTGCGGTGCAGTTCCTTGGTTGGGCTGGGAAGGGAGAGACATTGAGAAAGGAGCAGTTTAACCCTGCACAGGAAGGGCTGGGGGTCCTAAGTAAAGTTGGAGGGACTCTCTCCTCAGCCGTAGGGCTTGGGTCTCCAGGCTGAATCCGTTGGAGGGGAAATCATTATCTCACAAGCCGCCTTGTGAGAGTACAAAGCTGTGGCCACTGATAGCCTGAGCACACAGACGTTTGTCCCAACATCTCAGCGAACCCAGGGAGGGGAGAAAAGAAAGAACCTAGCAAGTGCAAGCTAGAACTTTAGAGACTGCCACCACCTACCCCTGCCACAGACCAGCAACAACTTTGATATAAGGAGATACACCTCTTGTAAGAAAACATGAAGTTAAAGGCAGGGGGAATTGGTCTAGAGCCAAAGGCTCAAGTCAGTATTCTTTCTTGAACCTTCTGCCACTTCTGAGGGAGAGGAGGCTTTCCAGGAGCCAGGTCACAGAAAGGGAGGGTCTCCCAAGGCGGGTGGGAGAATAAGAGTTAGCAGGGCTGAGGAGCCCCTACTCTGCCTCTCCGGACTGAGGCAGCTGCAAACTTGGGAGATACCAGGGGAGGACATTCTGGGCTTGGCAGGCTGGGTCCTTGGAGGCATCTGGCCTTTCCCTACTGTGTTGATGCCCAGTGGCGGCATCTTGTTGGCTTGCCCTTGAAATTTCGTCAGGCAGGCCTGCACGTGTCTGTCTTCTATGAGACCGAATGTCTGGCTAGCTAGATTTTGGGCTTACTTTGATTGGTTCAGGCTGAATTAACCAGCCTTTCTCCTCACGGCCTTGGGAGCTTTAGGAATTGGCTCACATAAATAACTCACGGGAAGCCAAAGAAAATCATCTGATTGCAACCCTGACTCTCTTTTAGATCCCCCAGCTCTGAGCACTCATGAGGTCTGAGCTTTTTGGGGAAAAACTGCTCAGGCCTTTAAATTCCAAGAAGACTGCTAACCCTGCACTGGGCTCTATGACCCATACCCAAGGTGACACCTAGCACCCTGCAGTGGTGAAAGCCTAGAAGGTTAAATAAGGACTCAGACCCTGGCACCCCCTCTCCTCCCTTCCATACCTCCCTACATACACTAGGATTTCCACACCCCCCACACACCCACACCCACATACACATATACACACAGGACTCTAGAAAGTTCTTTCTCTTAAAGTACCTGTAGTGGGCCAGGGCAGCATTCAAACCAGTAGCAGAGATGGTTTCAAAACTGATTCCAGAGGAGAACTCTTCTTCTCTGAAAAGCACAACGTAGGAATGATTACTGAATGTGCTCAGGAGCAAGGTTGGACCTAGGGCCTCTAATCAAAGCAGAGGAAGTTTTATCTGCTCTTCTAGCCCCACCTTACTGAAGACAGCCATTTTTTTCTCCTACACCTTTATTTTACAGCGGGTAGGGTGTTTCCTTGCACGTGGTGGACCTGGGTTCGATTCTTCCGTCCCTCTTGGAGAGCCCGGCAAGCTACCGAGAGTATCCTGCCCACGTGGCAGAGCCTGGCAAGCTACCCGTGGTGTATTCGATATGCCAAAAACAGTAACAAGTCCCACAATGGAAACGTTACTGGTGCCCACTTGAGCAAATCGATGAATAACGGGATGACAGGGCTACAGCATTGCTACAGTGCTACCTCTATTTTATAGATGGGGAAACCAAAGTCCCTATGTCCTCTAGGGACTGAAGAAGAATCCTAGCTCCCTACCTCTGGAAATCCATGCAACTGCCTCAAGCCCCAAAGTAGCAACCATCTCCTCAAAACTACTGTCTACCCGTAGCCTGAGCCAAGCATGTCCTCAGGAAGCTTCAGTATCCATATGGATAGTCTCTAGTGGTTCAGGGTCTAAGTGACCTGGCCTTAGTCAGCCTGCCCCATGGAAGGTCAACCTTAGCCCAAAATGACACTAGGGGGCGCTGTTGTGTTGTGTCCCTTCGAGTTGTCAGACTTTCAGAGGCACTGGAGAATAACGACTGCACACCTCCCTGACCTCCACTAACCTGTCGGACAGAGGCTCCAAACTCAAGGAAGGTCTTCTGCCTTCCCTAAGTAAGGAGACCAATTCACCCTCCCAGTACTGTCCCCCAAACCCAGCGATAGTTAGCCAAAGAGACAACTGCATTGGTTTACCCTCGGAACTTGTCCACCACCTCTGCCCCTGAGAATTCATTCACTGTGCCTTTGGGCACGTTCTTCTCCAGCCAGACTAAGTATCGGATCACGGCCACTGCATCCCGCACCTGGATGGGAGGAAGCAGAGAAGTGGGCTGAAGAATGTTGTCTACTGGGACTCCAGCAAGAACTGAGCTTAAAAATTTAGAGGGGTGTAAAAAGAGAGCCCAAAGGGCTGAACATTTGCTTTGCTTTCAGGAGGCCCGGGTTCTATCCCCAGCAGTCTCTTCTCTCAAGTCAGGAGCGACCCCCAAGTACCATACTGGTATTAGTCCCTGTGGAATGCTAGGTGTGGTTCCCAAATAAACAAAAACAATAAATATTAAAAGAAAGGTCTTCTAGCTATTTGATAAAATGAAGGAAATCTTGGTAGTGTTTATATATATGATCATGTGATCATTTTTTATATGACGCTTAGGAAAGAGTTCTTATAGAGGTGCATACTGAGGTGTTAGCAGAATATGATAGCTGTGATTTGCTTTAAAAGCATCCAGAAGCAGAGGTAATGAGTGTGGGGTTGGAGATGGAATCGGATTGGCTATGAGTTGATGATTGCTAAAACTGGGTGACGATGCAGATGGGATGTTTATATTATCTTCTCCATATATGTAAATATTTAAAATATTCCACCAGAAGCAGCTTGTAAAAATGAGACAGTTTATTCTAATTTCACACATCACCTTTGGGAGGGACATAACCTGCTGTGCTCAGAGCATACTCCTGTCTCCATGCTCAGGGGCCACCCCTGGTGCTGTTCAAGAGACCATATGTGGTACTGGGAATTGAATCCTGAGCCTTCCACATGTAAGGCAAGTGTTCTACCACTGAGCCATATTCCCAATCCAGTTTATCCTGAGTTTAAAAGAGATACCCAAAAGAGGGATTTATCTGTTGATCAGGGTAGGGAAAACATTAGCACTTAATTAGGACTTGGAATGTGTTAGGCAATGTTCAAAGCATTTTTTATTTGCTAATATAGTTTACATGATAGTGTGTGGGACCTGGGGTTGAGATCTCCATGCCTGCTCGGATCAGGGACTGGGCCTCTTCCGCCCATATCCCTCATTTTCCAGTAGCTAGGCGGTCACTCCCAGAAACTGCCCTCAGTGCTGCATAACCCCATCAATGACCAACATCCAGAGACTATAAAACCAAGCTCCCAGAAGCGTGCGTTTCAAAGCCTCGCGACATCTTATTGCCTAGTTCAAGTAGTAGCTTGCCAGGTTCTCCCTCTCAGAGAACCTGGCAAGCTACTTAGTTTCCTACCTGCATGGGAGAGCCTGGCAAGCTCCCCATAGCCTATTCATATGCCAAAACCAGTACCAATGATGGGTCTTATTCCCCTGACCCTGAAAGGGCCTCCAATGCGGCACTGTTGGGAAGGACGAGTAAAGAGAGGCTGCTAAAATCTCAGGGCTAGGACGAATGGAGACGTTACTGAGACTGCTCGAGAAAATAGATGTTCAACAGAATGATGATGACGATGATGATGAGTTTACATGATAAATTGATATAGCAATATCATTTGTATAAAATACATACATATAATTATACATTTATATAATGATGCCTATATCTATTTGTATGACCAGCATATAGTACTTGGATATATGCATGCATGCTAGCATATATTATTACATATTAAGTCCAGTTTCAAATTAACATATGAAGTTAATTAAATATATGTTATTATTTAAGACACTTATGTTCTAATTAGGTTATAATATATTACATATATATCAATATATATAATTTGGGGGGTCTCCCAAGTGATGCTCAGGGGGATCAGGAGTCCCTCCCAGAGATTCCTGAACAGTTTGACTGATGGTTCAATGCAAGGGCCAGAGATTGTGGTGCTGCTTGAGCCCTACAGTGCCAAAGATGACCTGGGCTACCCTTGCAGTGCTTGGAGGCTTCCAAGGCTACACCTGGTGATGCTCAGGGGACCATAGTAGTGCCAGAGTTGGCTGGTTGGCTGCGTGCAAAGTGTATACCCTAACCACTGTACTCTTTCATGCCATAAATGATAATTACTTAATCCTCACAACATTCATATACTGTAGATCCATTTTACAGATGCAGTAACTGACTTACCAATGTCACCCAAATAATGAGTGGGTAGGTATGTGACGATCTGGGGTTCAACCTCAAACAGCCTAACTCCAGGATCTATGCACTAAACTAAGCACCCTGTAGGGAAGGGGGAGTTGTGTCTCAGAGGTGTGTCCAGGAGTTATGTGTCTCCTTCTCAGTGTCATAGTGGGCTCCCTCAGGCTCCTTCTGCAGGCTCTCCTTCCCTCCCTCCCACCCTCCCTTCCTCCCTCTTCCTTCCTTCCTCCCTCTTCCTTCCTTCCTTCCTTCCTTCCTTCCTTCCTTCCTTCCTTCCTTCCTTCCTTCCTTCCTTCCTTCCTTCCTTCCTTCCTTCCTTCCTTCCTTCCTTCCTTCCTTCCTTCCTTCCTTCCTGTTTGTTTTGGGGCCAAACTTCACTGTACTCAGGGTTTCTTCCTCCCTCTCTGCTCAGGGATCACTCCTGGAAATTTTTAGGGAACCCTATGGGGTACCGGGAATTAAACTGGAGTCAGCCACATACAATGCAAATACCTTAAGCCTTGCACTATCTCTCCGACTCAGTTCTCATTTTGAACCCAGCAAAACAAAGCTTTCAAAGTCTATGTTTGCCTGCCATGGACTTACGTGGGTGGCCTTGAGTAGGGCCTGCTCCTTGCTGTTCTTCACCGCCTTGGTCATCATCACCGGGGAGTAGGTGTCCATTACGAGCTTCTCCTGTTGCAGGCAGAGAACAAGAGGTCTGAGAGTCCCCTCCAGGGCTCTGTAGTGTGTGGAAAGGATTAGCAGGAAAGCCCAGCTGCGGGGAGCCTTGTGTGTCAAAGCAACTGGAGAGCCCCTACAGCATCAATGCTGTTTCCCTTGGGTGCCTGCTTCCTGGCTCTGTAAGCCTTTCCTTGTCTTCTGTGTTCTCCCCACTTCCTTGCCCCTCTATCCCATCAGTGCTCTAGGACAGATCTGAGCCTGACTAGTGTCAGCTGACAGTGGCTGCTGTGTCAATATCCAAAACAACTCCCACTTACTGGATACGGCTGTGTGTTTAACCGTGAGATTCACGCACAGTGTCTCCACTAAGCAACTTTCCTGAAGTCACCACTCTTACAGCCTCGTTACAGGTGAAGAAGCAGGCCCAGACTGGCTAAGTCACTTGTCCAGAGTCATCGCACAGCCAGATGGGGGCCGGGTTGGGATTCAGCCTCAGGTTTGACTGATCCCAGAGCCTTTGCTGTGTCAAGGTCTATACTTTGTATCCCCTCCCGCTGCCCAACATCCCAGACAATCTCTGAGCTCTCAGTGGACAGACATCTTGCTTCCTCCTCTTCCCCAGGGAGGCTTCCAAAGGGACTTAGCATTGTGAACCAATCAACCATCTGACTGAGGCTTGGGACTTCTTGCAGCAGGGAGAACCTGGTTGGGACTGGGGACCTAGAAAACCCACCTTGGGTATCACTTCATAGAGTCCGTAGGTTGTATAGCTGGCACCAATCCAGATTTTCACGTTTCCCGAGGCATAGGAACGGACTCTGTCTCGGACTTCGCTATATGCTTCAATTTGCACGCACATGGCACCCGTGCAGCTGGCATTGAGGTACTTTAGGGTCTCCAAGCTAAAACGATTCTTGTCTGCAAATAAACTGTGTGGAGAGGAAACACGGAGCTGGTGTGGGGTAGTCTGTAAGGACGAGAGAACTTTGGTTTCCAGAGGTCAGAGGAAGCTGTGCCAGGGACCTTAAGTAGATCAGATTTGGAGTCTATGGGAACTGAGGTGAGTGGTCAGGAAAAGCCCTTGGGAGGCTTCTTAAAGGTCCCTGTTTAGATAGGTGCCAAGTTCATGAGCATGCTGCCATGAGGGCAGTAAGGGGTGGAGACTGGCGAAAGCCCAGGATAAGTCACAGAAAAGCTGTACCTGATGGAGGAGTTGGTGAGCAGCGTGTAGGAATAGAAGAAAGGGTTATAGGGGATGTCATTGCTCCGAAGATTGAAGAGCCCTGGGGAAAAGAATCACTGAATCAGGTTGGCCACATGCAAGGCAAGTGCCCTGAGTCTGTCTGCCTTCCTTTCTTTCTTTCTTTCTTTCTTTCTTTCTTTCTTTCTTTCTTTCTTTCTTTCTTTCTTTCTTTCTTTCTTTCTTTCTTTCTTTCTTTCTTTCTTTCTTTCTTTCTTTCTTTCTTCCTTCCTTTCCTTATTTCTCTCTTGTTCTTTCCTTCTTTCTTTCTATCTTCTTTAACTCTTCCTTTCTTTCTTTCTTTCCTTATTTCTCTTCCTTCCTTCCTTCTTTCCTTCCTTCCTTCCTTCCTTCCTTCCTCCCTTCCTCCCTTCCTCCCTTCCTCCCTTCCTTCCCTTCTTCCTTCCTTCCTTCCTTCCTTCCTTCCTTCCTTCCTTCCTTCCTTCCTTCCTTCCTTCCTTCCTTTCTTTCTTTCTTTCTTTCTTTCTTTCTTTCTTTCTTTCTTTCTTTCTTTCCTTTCTTCTCTTT
This sequence comes from Sorex araneus, assembly GCF_027595985.1. Classification (NCBI taxonomy): domain Eukaryota; kingdom Metazoa; phylum Chordata; class Mammalia; order Eulipotyphla; family Soricidae; genus Sorex; species Sorex araneus. The sequence continues at coordinate 87,189,909 of NC_073313.1, forward strand.
TGCTTTGAAGCCTACCTGGTGATACTTAGGGGTTATTCCTGTGTCTACAGTCAGGAATCATGCCTGGCAGTGATAAGGGGACCATATGGGATGCTAGGAATTAAACCCTGATCGGTCTCATGCAAGGCAAATGCCCTACCTACTGTACTATCCCTCCCCACTCCCACCACTTTCTTATTCAGGAGGCATGAGTTCCTGCCCTGCCTTTTTGGTTCTCACAGAGTATGGCCACAGAGCCCTCAGAACTTCTGCATGCATGATCATGAGGAGGAGCCATTTGCTTCAGGGCCCAGGAGCTGTGGGCCTTGAGGGGAGCCTGGCCATCCACCTGGGTCCCCAAGTCCATACTCACAGGCTGTCTCATCAAGCGCTGACAGAAGAACGGCAGTTGGGGCCTTGCGATTTTTCTGCATCTGGCTGCGTATTCCATTTACTTTCTCTTGCCAGGTACTCCCTAGAAGCAAAGTTGCCCAGAGAAAGCATAAGCCATTTACTTCCCTTCCTTTTGGTATTATTCCCTATAGCAGACAGTTTTCCATTCTTTTTTGTTTGCTTTTTGTTTTTAGGCCACATCCAGCAGTGCTCTGGGGCTATTCCTGGCTCTCAGATCTGGAGTGACCCCTGGAAGTGCTCAAGGGAACCTATGTGGTGTGCCAGGGATTCTAACCTGGATCAAGCACCTTATCTCCTATTCAATCTTTCTGGCCCCTTTGCTTTAAAAGCAGAATCCTTTCTCCAACCAAAATCTTACATGTGTCATGATGAAGGACAGGGGCTCTGGAACCAGGTTGAATTCAAATCCTGCTTCTGTTATTACTAGTTGGGTAACCCTGGGGGACATTATTAAACCCCTATGAGCCTATTTCTCAATCCTTTTTGTTTGTTTACTTTGATGGGCCATGCCTGGCAGTGTCCAGAGCTCACTCCTGGCTCTGTTGCTCAGGGATCACTCCTGGTTGTGTTTACGGTGGCACAATATATTATGCCAGAATCAAACCTAGGTTGGCACGCAAGGCACACACTTAACCAGCTGTACTATATCTACAATGCCTTATTTTGCACACCTTTACCACCGGGATGGTTTGTAATAATAGAATTTGCCTCAATATTTGTTTTGAGGATCAAATGTAGTAATGTGCATTCTGTATATATGGTTCCTTGGCATAGGATAAGCCGGGTTTAATTTTCTGATGAATGAATGTTCGTGCAGAACAGGAATGAAGACAGTAAGTCTATTTGAAGCTGAAAAGGGTAGGGGGCTAGGCCATGTCTGAAACCTCTCCCCCACAGTAATGCCATGTTCACTAATCCCTGGATTCAGACTAAGCTAAGTGTACTTTTAAAACTTTTGGGGTTGGAGCAGTAGTACGTGTGTAGGGTTTGATTCCATATGGTCCCCTGAGCTACCCCAGGAGTGATCTGTGAGTGAAGAGCCAGGAGTAAATGCTAAACACTGGGTGTGGCCCAAAACCCAAAATAATTTTTAATTTAGAGTCTGTGTTTTACAATGCTATTAATTATGGTTTCTCATGTACAAAATTCCAACACCACACTCATAACCAGTGTACCCTCCCTCACAAGTACCCCAACACCCTTCCTTCCAAATGCTGCCAATTAAATTGTGTGGATCAGTTCTCCCATTATTTTGCCTTTGGATCCTTTTTGCTACCTTCTTGTGTATCTTTAAGTCCCACATACAGTATCTGGAATAATAGTACAGCGGGTAGGGCATTTGCCTCCCACGAAGCCAATCTGGTTTAATCCCCAGTACTCCATATAGTCTCCCAAGCACCACCAGGAGTAATTCCTGAGTGCAGAGCCAAGAGTAACCCCTGAGCATTGCCAGGTGGGACCCAAAAAGTTAAAAACAAAGTCACACATGTAAGAGAGATCATTCTGTATCTATCCCTTTTCTTCTGACTTTGCTCATCAGCTAAGTGTACTTAATCTTTATTTGGTCCACTAGGATGCTGTGGCCTGAGAGAAGTAAAGTAACTTAACTGGAGTTGGGTGTGTTACAAATGGCAAGGGTAGAACTGGGGATGGGGGCATGTTAAAGACGGCAAGAGGTGGAACCGCAGTCTCCTTGATTACATATCCCACACTCGGTCAATATAAACACTGGAGTCTCGCCAAATATTGTCAGATTCCAAACCTGTCCTTTAACTCCATATCACAGAGATGTTCTTTCTGGATGTTTATTTCCTGGTTCTAGGACTTCAGTTTTCATCTTTTCCCCCAGCTTTCTGCTATAAAGAGCCTGCTCCTGGGGCTGGAGCGATAGCACAGCGGGTGGGGCGTTTGCCTTGCACTCGGCCAACCCGGGTTCGAATCCCAGCATCCCATATGGTCCCCTGAGCACCGCCAGGGGTGATTCCTGAGTGCATGAGCCAGGAGTGACCCCTGTGCATCGCCGGGTGTGACCCAAAAAGCAAAAAAAAAAAAAAAAAAAAAAAAAAAAAAGAGCCTGCTCCTGTGGACTATGTAATTTGCTGGCACGTCCTAAGCATTAAGGCTAGCCTAAGTGAGCACTAAATGCCATTAACACAGGACAGGGAAATAGCTCAAAGGCTTAGAGTCCACACACACTTTCCCTGGGTAGGCATCATAGGTATTGCCCCGCCACAGCCGGTACCTTTGTGAAATTTTGTGACCCTCAATTTTTAATACAAAAGGGAAAAGGGGGGGGGGGATGCACTTTATGTGAACAAGCAAAACTCAGTAAGAACTAAAGCTTTGAGTCAATTCAATTTTTTAGTTTTTTTTTCTCCTTTGGTGTGGTAAAATGCATAGACCATTGAGTATATAACTTAAAGCACTTTCAAATGCAATCCAGTGACTTAAAAAATCCACAAAATTGTGCAATCACCACCACTACCTAACTCCAGAACATTTTCATCATCCTCTAAAGAAACCCTGTAGCTATTAGACAGTCCCTCCTCTGCCCTCCCCTTCTGGAACCCAGGGATTAATTTCTGTCTCTATGTATTGGTCTCTGCCAGATTGGCCATGGCAATGGAGCCAGGCAATCTGGGGCCTTCTCTGACAGGCTTTTTTCACTTCAAATTACATCATCACAATTCATTAAGGAGACATTTTTTTTGGCTTTTTGGGTCACACCTGGCAATGCACAGGGGTTACTCCTGACTCTGAACTCAGGAATTACTCCTGTCGGTGCTCGGGGGACCGTATGTGATGCTGGGAATCGAACCCGGGTCGGTCACATGCAAGGCAAACACCCTACCCGCTGTACTATTGCTCCAGCTCCTAGAGGAGACACATTTTTGAGAGAACAAACAAATGAATTTAAAAGGCTGCATATAGCTCTCATTGAGTAGCACTGTAACACTGTCATCCCGTTGCTCATCGATTTGCTTGAGCGGGCACCAGTAACGTCTCCATGTGAGACTTGTTACTGTTTTTGGCATATGGAACACAGGTAGCTTTCCAGGCTCTGCCGTGTGGGTGAGATACTCTCGGTAGCTTGCCAGGCTCTCTGAGAGGGGTGGAGGAATCACCGTGTGCAAGGCAAACGCCCTACCCGCTGTGCTATTGCTCCAGCCCCTTTTGAGTAACCAACTTTTTTGGGGGGGTCACACCTGGCAATGCACAGGGGTTACTCCTGGCTCTGCACTCAGGAATTACCCCTGGTGGTGCTCAGGGGACTATACAGGATGCTGGGAATTGAACTGGGGTCGGCCGCATGCAAGGCAAATACCCTACCCACTGTGCTACCGCTCCAGTCCTGAGTAACCAATTTTTTAAGTTTGTCTTTTTTGCCTTTTATCCTCTTTAAAACCAGTGAGTGGCTGGGGAAAGTTTCTGGAAGACTTGAGAAATCTATATTCTTAGCACTGCCTTGGTGACCACCTCCAAACACCACCACCACATGTAGAGCTCCACCAGGTCCCAGCACGCAACACTCAAGCCTACATCACTGGGTTTAGAATCACTAAGAGCGGCTTCCCCCTAGGTTCCCACCCCAGAAACTGCAGGGGTATGGTGGTGAGTAGATCCCTACCTATAAACAAAACAACACACACAGATACACACACAACAGCAAGCTCTGCTTTTGGCTTTCCAAGACTTGATTTGGCCCCAGATGGCTTTGCATTCCCTTATTTGTGGGAAGCAATGTCAAAATCCATCTTATTATTCCCCCCACAGCCCCACACATATATCCCCAGGAGATTTCCCCCCTAAATCCCCTCTCCTTCCTGGCACGGATATACCCTTCTTTATCTGAATGGATGAGTTTTGTTTATGTTTGAACAGTCTTGGAGAACATGTTTCCTAAAACACACACACAATGGTGTCAAGAGGCAGAAAGAATGGTTCTGCAAGTTACATCAGAGCGGATAGAGAAAACTGGACCAAATATAAGTTGTTTCATCAGACCTGCTATTTTGAAATTTCCCTCCTGCCTTTTGGACAGCTTTCCAAACCAGAAATGTACATGGACCCAAGTATATGGGCAAGGGCCTCTCACATTGCCCAATATCCTGCAGATTCTAAGTCTATTGGCTTGTTTAGAATTCCCGGGGAGGCAGGGTGTACAGTGGTGAAGACATTAATTCATAATCAGTAACCTGTCTGGCCCTGGTCAGGATTTTAATTTTTTTTTTTGGGTCACACCCGGCTATACTTAGGGGTTACTCCTGGCTCTGCACTCAGGAATTACTCCTGGCAGTGCTCGGGGAACTATATGGGATGCTGGGAATAGAACCCGGGTCAGTCGTGTCCAAGGCGAATGCCCTACCGGCTGTGCTGTCACTCCAGTCCTCCTTGTCAGTATTATAATAACAATTTTTATTTTTTTTTTTATTTTTATTTTTTTTTATTATTTTTTTTTTTTTTGCTTTTTTGGGTCACACCCAGCGATGCACAGGGGTCACTCCTGGCTCATGCACTCAGGAATTACTCCTGGCGGTGCTCGGGGGACCATATGGGATGCTGGGATTCGAACCCGGGTCGGCCGCGTGCAAGGCAAACGCCCTACCCGCTGTGCTATCACTCCAGCCCCCTATAATAACAATTTTTAGAATCATGGAGAGTCCTGGCTTTTTTTGCCATACAGGGTGCCAGTGAGATCAAGATTACTGATGTGAGAGTTTGGGAGAGTTTTGGGAGAGTTAACTTTCCTTTGTGAATTGTCCCTAGTCTATGCTCCATAAGCCCCAGTCTGTACTACAGCCTGACCCTAAACTTAGTAGTTTATTTCCTTTGTCCACTCTGCCACACCCGCTGGCAGTTATGTTCCATCTAAATTCCTTCTTAAAGGTGAACCATAACCAGGAGTCAGCATTTGAATGGTTCAATTCACACCAGTCTCAACACCAGACAGGAAATTCATATTACTTTTTTCTCCCTTCCAGGGGGTGGTCTGTCTACCTGCCTGCCTGCCTCCCTTCCTTCTTCCCTCCCTCCCTTCCTCCTCCCCCTCCCTTCCTCCTCCCCTTCCCTCCCTCCCTCCCCCCCTCCCTCCCTCCCTCCCTCCCTCCCTCCCTCCCTCCCTCCCTCCCTTCCTTCCTTCCTTCCTTCCTTCCTTCCTTCCTTCCTTCCTTCCTTCCTTCCTTCCTTCCTTCCTTCCTTCCTTCCTCCTTTCCTCCCGTCCTCCCTTCTCTGGAAAATGATAAACTTAAGAAGAAATTGCTTAGGCCTGAATTATCCCAAAGGCACGAGGAATACATTCCTTTAAAATGCCAATCCTGAGCTCTTTGGAGATGGAGAAACTGAGGTACCTCCCAGAGAAGATTAGACCCTCTCAGAAAAGGACAAGTTATAGGACCTGATAAGAATATGAAAGGGCAATCAAAGGTATAAGGTTTTCCCTATGACAACACCCAGATTAACTTTTCAATATGCAGAGAACTCCAGGGAAGGTAAATTGGAGAAACTACAGATAACCTCCTCTCCAAAGACATTCTCTACTGTTTTCACTTTGAAAGCCTATATCATCCGTTGAGCACATCTCTCCCTCTTTCTCTCTCTCCAAATCTCTCTAAATTTCTTTCACTAAAATAGTTGGCTTCACTCTTTTGCTTCCTCCTGAAATTCTTCTCTGTTAGGGAAGGCCTATGCTCAGATTAGGACTGATTTTCCTTCCCTGCAAAGAGTAATTTCTCCTCCAGTCTAAGTTCAGGGATCCCAGAGACCTCAAGCGGTGGATGGACTTCAGGCTCATCCTGACGGTTGCCTTTGGGGCTGGTAGGACTTCAATGTCTGTGCCTATAGGTGTTCAGAACAGACTTGCCAAGTCCTGACCCACACCTGGCATTTCCCTGGGTGGCTGAGGTGGGTCAAGCAGGGAGGTAGAAGCACTGTTTTCTCCTGTCTATTACCCTCGCTCCCCACTTCACCAAATCACCTGTAACACTCCCCTCCCCTCCCCTCCCCTCCCCTCCCCTCCCCTCCCCTCCCCTCCCCTCCCCTCCCCTCCCCTCCCCTCCTCCTCCCCTCCCCTCCTCCTCCCCACCCCTCTCCTCTCCTCTCCTCTCCTCTCCTCTCCTCTCCTCTCCTCTCCTCTCCTCTCCTCTCCTCTCCTCTCCTCTCCTCTCCTCTCCTCTCCTCTCCTCTCCTCTCCTCTCCTCTCCCTTCCTCTCCCCTCCCTTCATCTCCTCTCACCTCTTCTCTCTTCCCCTCCCCTCCCCTCCATTACCCTCCCCTCCCCTTCCCTCCCCTCTCCTCCTCTCCCCTCTCTTCCCCTCCCCTCCTCTCCCCTCTCCTTCCCTCCTTATCTCCCACTTCCCCTTTCCTTCCTCTCCTCTCCTTTCCCCTCCTCCTCCCTCCCCTCCCCTCTTTTTCCCTCCCCTCCCCTTTTCCCCTCCCTCCCCCTCCCTTCCCTCCTTTTCCCTCCCCTCCCCTCTTTTCCCCTCTCTCCCCTCTCCTCCCCTCCTCTGCTCTTCTCTCCTTTGCTCTCTGTTCTGCTCCACTCCCTTTTCTCCTTTCCCTTCATTTTCTTTATGCTTCAAATCCTAATACTCTTCCAGCATTTTCTAAATATGATCTGATAACTTTTTGAACCAATCTCTCTGAAAGGAGAGACCCCAGAACCACACTTTATTTGACTTGTGGGGGAGGCTTCCAAAGTAAGGCTCAAATAATCCAGGGCCCCTCCCAAAGAATCTGAGCCAACTGGGGTGGATGGTTCAGAGCTTGGCTGGAAGATACAGTGTTGCTTGCCAGAGAACACTAGGCTCACCCTGCTAGTGCTCAGAGGACCCCATGCCACATCTACTGGTGCTTTGCAGGGACCATGTGGCACCAGGTTTATAACTTGGACCTGGCACATACAAGCAAAGCATGTACCCCTCCATGACTGAGCTATCTCCCCAATGCCCAGAACCGTAGTTTTATATCTATTTACTAATATTGTTATTTTGTGGGGGGCGGGGGCGGGCCACACTCAGTGGTGCTCAGGAATTACCCCAGCAGTGCTCAGCAAACCATATATGGTTCCAGGATTTGAACCACTGTTGCAGTCCATGCAACTGCACGCAAGGCAAGTGCTTTATCTCCTGTACTATTTCTCCAGCTCCTTTTTTTTAACGTTTTGAATGTGAGGGGGACACCCAGCAATGCTTACAGGAAATTCTTGGCTCTGTGTTAGGATGATGTGGTGTTAGGGATTGAACCCAGCTGTCCTGCATGCAAAGCATGTGCCCCATCTCTCTGGCCCTCCAGAAATCGACATTTTATTTTATTTTTATTTATTTTTGCCACACGCAGTAGAGCTCAGGGCTTACTCTTGGCTCTGCTCAGAGATCACTCCTGGTGGGGTGCTGGGGATCAAACTTGGATCAGTGTAAGGCAAGTACCTTACCCACTGTAGTATCTTTCTAACCCAGAAGTCTATATTTTAAACAAGAATCTCTGGGGTTATCCATTAAGGTTTGAGAGATGCTGCCTTGGTACCTCTTTGGATGAATTTCTCAGCCAAAGGACCAGCAGCAGGGACCTGTACTGCTGCAAATTGGGAAGCAGGACAGGCTTCAGAAATTACCTGTGAATTCCTTATTCAGAGCATAAATGGGCATGCTGGGAACTGGGGGCCTCTGTGACCCCCACACCAGGTCCACAAGGTTGGTGGTGATGGACACTAGCTCTCTGCCAGAGCCTTGGAGGGCCATGTCATAACTCTCCCAGGAGGCTGTGGAGACAAGAAAGCATCATTTACCCTCCTGGCCAAGGAAAATTATGACTTAAGCAAGAGTTGTCCTTGTCGGCTCAACATCCTGCGGCCCCATTACTGGGAGTTGTCTTCAACTTTCACGTTCTGCTTTCAAAGTTTAATTGCACTGGCCCGCACAATCTTGTCCACAGTTGATTGACTAAGCCGGCCATTTGAAATGCCAGCGCTTTGGGGCCCCTTTCGGGGTCTCCTATCTATCTTAACTGAGCTCAGTTTCCCAGCTCAAAGGAATGGGGTGTGATTCAGGCCACTTCAAAACTAGCAGACAAAGTGGGGCTCAAGCGGGAGGCCTGGGGGACTCCCCTTAGTCTGGCTAGCTGCCTGGGACCCCAGAGCTCAGGGAGTCATATTCTTGAGTACTGGGATGAAGGGGAAATTGGTTTCTTGACGGAGAAGCCCTCCCAACTCCTTTGAGCTTCCTAGAGGAGCCCTCACAAGTGATCCCAGTGCCCTACTTGTTAGAGTTCCCAGCACCGAGCATGGTTCTGGGATCAAGAGCATCCTGATAGGGGACCCCGAAGATGACATAGTGATGTGAAGCCTGGCTAGTGCAAGGCTGCAAGTTCACACCCCACTGCAGCCCTTAAGGACTGAAGTGCTCTTGGCAGTCTGGCTGCTAGGGATCTCCAACCAGACAGCACCTAAAAGCTGGCCCGGCGGCCTTAGAAGTGCCCAGGGCACATAGGATGCTACAGCTGGACAAGGCTGAGCGGTGGCCAGGTCATGTGAGGTGATTCTGCCCACCTCATGTTCTGGGGTCTGTGGCAAAGTAGCAGGAGGAAAATGAAGAACACCCTCCCCTATTGATCCATTAGATCTTAGCAAGACCTCAAGTTTTCCAGGTCGGGTCTCTGCATTCCTGACTTTGAAATAATCTGCCTTCGTTCTTTGCACTGTTCATAAAGACACCCTTGCTGTGAAAGAGTTGGCAACTGCAAGTTCAAATATGGTGTCCTCACAGTTACCTCGCCCCTCCCTTCGATGTAGGCCTCTTCGCCTGTCAGTGGAGCTGAGCGGCCCTCTCCTATGTGGGCCAGGGAGGGACTGAGGGAAGATGCAGGGGCTGAGGGAAGAACTTACCAATGGAGAAGAGGAAGGGGTCGAAGCTGATATTCCCGCCCGCAGGAACCTCATCCAGGAGCCAGGTGATAATGGAAGAAGTACCAACTGAAAGACAGGAAGTGTATAAAGGTCGCCTCCCAACTTTAGGACCTCCTCCTAAGCTTCTGTGGGTGACAGTCCTGTCATATTTGTCCTTTTGGATATCAACCTCAGATTCTCCTTGCTTCTCCCAAGAGGCCCAGCATGGCCTACCCCCCTCATTCGTACCTTCCTCAGGGCTTGGGGAACAAATGTGTGGGGCCCTTTTCACCTTCCTTATGGAGTTCCCAGTTGCAGTCCATCTGCCGCTCAGCCTGGGTCCAGTAGCGACTGTCGGTCCAGACAGCTGCCTTGTTCATTGTCACCACCGCAGTTCCTGAGGCAGCGAGGAGAAAGGAGGAGGTAATGCGGAAGGTGAGGCATCATTGGGGACATGAGTCATATAGAACTAGACCTGCCACCAGGGCCCTCTGAAAATTGTCTCTCCTGCACAGGAAGGAGGTGAAGGCAGGTGAGGGTAAAGGGGAAGCCAACCCAGACGCTAGTCTGGGTCAGGCACTTCCGTTTTGTGTGGAGGGACTTTTCTACTTTAGGCCATTAGCAGCAGAAGTGGGGTTCCCTTTCCACAGAGGTGATGCTGCCCATAGTTGCTGTCAGGGAAGAGGGTGTGGTCGTTGATCTGCGAACTCTGTGGCTGACGGACAGTCAGGGGTCTAGGTGAGCTCAGGCAGAGAAGCCAACTCCAGGAACTTTGGTCAAGAAGATGGGTTCATGATGGGCCAACCAGGGCAACTTGGACCCAGGGGAAGCTGGCATTTCATTCAAGAGGCCCGGATAAGGGTCAGGGACCCCTGGAGAAACACATAGGATTTCTCTGTGTCACACTTGGCCTCCTTGGCTGAGACTAGCTGTAAAACTCTGCACCCCCGCTCCTCTCCAGTCGTTGTGTGACAGAATCAGTGGACCCCTAGTGGCCAGATGTGCAAGTAGCAACGGTTTCAGAACTGGAGATGTGGGTGTGTGCTGGCAGAGTGTTCTGTGAGAGCTGGCTGCAGAGCTCCTGAAGGGAAGGAGGCAGATCTGCCTCGCACAGCAGTGTGGCCGGTGGCCTATGAATTGTGTGTCCTGGGCAAGCTGATGGAGCACCTCCCTGGTGATCCATCTGAAGCAGAGAGAGGGCCCTCAGGACTCTGGGTCCTGGCAGCTGAGAGTTAGCCATGCCATGGTCTCCATGACCATCTTTTGATCTAACAGAAGCAATAAGGGCTGGTAAATGGCTGTCACCTGCAGAGCCCGTGAAGCCTGTCATCCATGCACGCCTCTTGTCATGTTCGCCAATATACTCGCTCTAGGAAATCAACAATACGATTGTCAGCTTCTTCAGACCCCACACAGAAAGTTCTACCCATGACCCTTTATCTGTCGACTTAGATTCAACCAGTTCTATTAGTCCAGGAACTCTGGGTACCTCTTCCAGGAAATTCTGTGGAATTCCCCCAACTTTAAGATCTTCCTGTCACTTGAACTACTCTATCTCTTGGAGTTTAAGCCCCACAGTCTGCAGTGGACTCCTGTGTAATAGAATCGTATTTTCCCCTAGAGAGAATACACATATGCATTCTGTGCAGATTGAGATCAGGTCTTTTGTGTTCCTGGGTTCTTTCTTCCAGCTGTGTCTACTTCCCCTCTCTTCTCAGACTAGTATGATTACTCTGGCTACATCATACATCACTTTTTTTTGCTTTGGGGCCACATTGGTGTGCTGGGAGGCTACTCCAGACTTTGTGCTCAGGGATTGCTCCCAGAGCTTGGAGGTGTTTGGAGACCGTGGAGTGCTAAGCATTGAACTGGAACCTCTTGCAAGCCAAGCATGTGCCCAGCTTGTTGAGCTGCCTCTCCAGCCTCAGCGTAAGGTCATTTTGCAGAAGTTTTACACATTATTGTATTTTGATCCTCACGATGCACACATCTTATCATTTCTATTTTGCAGAAAAAGAAACAGCCTCAGAAGTTCACACCTTTACTCCCCGTTCTTAGCCCTTCCCAGCAAGTGGGAAAACTAATTTAAACTATCATTTTGGCTTTTTCAACTGTGCTGCTACTGGGAAGGTGAATAGGGTCGAGGTGGAGTCAGTAGTGGAAAAGGATGGGATAAGTGGGCAGAACTATAATTCTCCTTTCAGACTATCTTGTTTCTTCTTCTTTTTTTTTCTTTTTGGGTTACACACTGGATGCTCAGAGGTTAGTCCTGGTTCTGCACTCAGGAATCACTCCATATGGGATGCCGAGGAACAAACCTGGGTTGACTACTTGCAAGGCAAGTGCTTTACCCATTGTACTATCTCTCTGGTCCTCTATCTTGTTTCTTGTCTGTTCTTTTTCCCCTACCTACACGTCTGACTCACATATTCTGGGGGCTCTGGATCATTTCAATGTTCATCCTTCAGGTTATGAGAAGAGCTGGGCTGAAGGGCATCTTCTCTTTTTTGCTCTTTGGGTCACACCGGCGATGCACAGGGGTTACTCCTGGCTCTGCACTCAGGAATCACCCCTGGCAGTGCTCAGGGGACCTCATGGGATGCTGGGAATCAAACCTGGGTTGGCCGTGTGCAAGGCAAACGCCCTATCTGTTGTGCTATTGCTTCAGCCTCTGAAGGGCATATTAAAGTCCTTTTAGTCTAATTTTAAGTCCACTTAGGGTAGTACCCCAACAACTAATCCTGGATCTGCTGTTCAGAAATTGATCCAGGGCCGGGTATGTGGCTCTGTGGCAGACTGCCTGCCTCACATGAACGAGACCCTGGCATCACTTGCCACAAAATGCACAGAAATGGATAAAAATCAGTTCTGAAGTTGTTAATAGCATCATTGTTTGTGGTCAAGACGATATGGCGTTGCTGGAGAGAAAGGGCAATGGGATGAGGGCATGCTATGTATGTGGAAGGCCTGGATCAAGCCCCTATACCGGCTGACCCCCTAGCATTGCCTACAGCAACCACCAAACACAGAGCTGGAAGTAGCCCCTAACCACTGCCTGGTGTGACTCTTCTTCTAAAAATAAGATTTTCCAATGTCTTATCTCTGCTATAAAGGAATACAATGTTTCAGTAACCCTAAACTCCCTGATCCAAGCTCCCCATTTTCTTCCTTTGGCCTGACCCATCTTTTCTCTGCCGTCATCTCCTGAGTCTAGAAGCCTTCTTCGACTGGCCAGTTCTCAGTGGCCAACCTCAGGGGCAGGGTAGAGCAAGGGTGTGGGAAAGAGCGGTACTTACCATGTGGGCATCTGTGTCGGGGATGATGTACGCTAAGACATTGTGGGCACGCATCTGCTGGCGGAGTGCGGTGAGCTGCACTGTGGTATTGACTGCAGTCCCTGGAAGGTACTGGCAGCAGAAAGACAGCAAGACACATACACATAGACACACAGTGCTTGCCGAAAATGACACTTGTACCTCCAGCCTCTACAGCAGCCACTAGCTTTTGTTTGGGAACCAGGAGAAGGAGGGCCACTCGGAGGAGCATGGGAAAAGATGTTAGGATTAGTCTCAAATCAGGTGGAGCTGGAGCGATAGGACAGCAGTTAGGGTGCTTGTCTTTCATACAGGTGACTGGGTTTAATGCCCAGCACTGCATATGGTTTCCAGAATCCCACCAGGAGTGATCTCTGAGCCAAGAGGAAGCCCTGAGCACTGCTGGGTGTAGTCCAAAAATCCAACAAAAAATAGACTAGAATCAGGTGCCTGGGCTACATGGAGATGAATTTGTTGAAAACCTTGGAGAGGGACCCTTTGTGACAGTAATAGGACATGACTTTAGGATGGTGGAGCGGGGGGCTAGCAATGAATTATAGGGATCTGAGCCCAGGAACTAAGCCAGGTGGAGGACTGTCTATCTTTGGGTATCTAGAGGTAGAGTTGCCAGATTTAGTAGATAAAGATTCAGATTACGTATACAGACATGCTTGAATTTCAGCTAATCAACAACCAAAGGTTTATAATCATTTTGGAGGTGGTGGTGGTGGAGGTGGTGTGCACTGTAAGTGTTCGGAGGGCCACTCTTGGTTCTGCACTTAGAGGACACTCCCGGTAGTGACAAATGAAGTTTTAATAGAAACGTGTCCCGTGCACTATCTGGATCCTAGAGATAAGTTTATCCAGGAAATTTACACGTAACCAATCATCCTGTATTTCACTGGAGGACTTTGTCAAGCTTCCCCTCACTGGTCTCCGATGAAAATGATGAGAATGAACGAGGTTCCTTCCTCCTCCGATTCTTGCTCCAGCAATTTGGGGCCATAATCCAGAAAGGTCTTCCAAGACCAGTCATTTCTTTCTAATAAACTGGGCGAAGTTTCTGTTTTGTTTTGCCTTTCACTAAGCATTATATCCACTTCTGTCTTAGAATAAAAGTTTGTGGTTTGCCCACCCATCTGCCTGCCCCAGGGCGCTCATAAAGTTGACACTGCAAGCAGATGGCCCCTATGCTTTCGTGAACTGCTTGCAGGCCCAGCAGCCTGGGAAGTGGGGCTTTGATGGAGGCAAGAAGGGCTCTGGCCTCCAGTGTCTTTGCTCCAATTTGCGAGGCCTTTACCCCTGTCCCCAACCCCAGAACCCTCGCCCAAGTCCCTTGCCTTTTTCCCTTGGCTCTTCTAGCCCCATTTTCTTCCTTCCTCCCTCCCTTCTCTGCTTCTTTCCTGACTGTTCCTCTACAACTTGGGTTTCCTCTCTTTCTCCTTTTCTCCCTCCTTCCTCCCCCGCTCACCATCCTCCCCCTTCTTCGGTTCTGCCTTAGCCTCAGTCAAAGACTAGCTGGGGCCCTCCCGCCCCTCTACAGCCCCTCCTTCCTCCCTGCCAGGCTGGAAGTAGATACGTGCTGTGGGAATGGGGGTCTTATTTGTGTGGGGGATGGCGGGAAGAATGTGTTGGGGGAGGGATGGGGCGGATGTCAGACACCTGAGAATGTGCTGCCCGCCTGGAGGGATGTTAATCAGAAACAGGGGCCCCAGAGTCCGGAAATGGGGAGAAAGGCGGGTGAAAGCGAGGGGCTAACAGCTAAGCCAATGGGGGATGGGAGGTCGGTGGGAGCTGCGTGTGTGTGTGTGGGGGGGGGGGGGCCGCGGCGGGGCGGAGCCTCACCGGGGGGTTGGTGGAACAGTTCCGTACATCCTCTCGGCCTAGGTTCGCTGGACTGTGATGGCCCGAGACACAAACTGTAAACCAGGAGAAAAGTCCAGGATCATTCGTGACCAGAGTTCCTAGAAAGCTCGGCGCGCATCCTCTCCCCCTGCCCCCACCGCCCTGCACTCATCGCCACAGGGCCTCCGTCCTCTCTGTCGAATGCCACTTGATAAAAATAATCACATTTCATAGGAAACCAGGCTGAATCAGATGGCACCCTGGGTTACAATCAAAGAAACCTGTTTCACCGACAAGTTATTGCTACTTTTGGGTGAGTTTTAGTGTTCATTAAATCAATTTTTCCCCCTTCTAATCTAATTGGGTCTTTTCAGGGTCTACCGAACTGGAAAAGTTGTGTGGAAATTAAAATTTTGTAATCAAATTTTCTTTGAAATGCTCTAGAGGATCTCACTAAATAATCAGCCCACCTTCATTTCACCCTTCTATAAATCTAATTATATATATATATATATATATATATATATATTGGGTTTGCTTAAATTCAAGGCCCATATCCACCATTCCTTACGATCTAAATCTGCCTATCATTCCAGGCATTTCCATTCCAACATTGTCTCCTGGTGGGGAAAGGTGAGTTAGCATGGAGACCTCTCCACTCTCCTACTACGTGCCAAACACTGAATTCAGCATTTTATCGGTTGTATCTCGTTCCATATTTGCAACAACCCACTACAGTGGGTCTTACCATCTACTTTCTATAGAGAAGAAAACTAAGACTCACGCAGGTTTGGTCACTCACAAAAGTTTTGCCAGAGTGATGCAACAGCAAGACAGGAAGATGATGAACCCGGACACCTGATTTTTTTTAATTGTCCATCATGGCAAAGTAATGACACGAAGGGGATAGTATGTGTGAAAACATTTCTGCTTTGGATTCTGTCGAAAATTTGGTGTGACCCAAAAAGACTCGCCAGTATCTTTTGAACAAACATGTCCTGAGTGTCTATCTTTGACAGGAACTGGACCAAGTACTATAGATGCTGGGTCCCTCAGCCTGAAAGTCCAGTGATCTCTTAGATGCCTGCTGATGCAAGGGCTATCTCCTCAGGAGATAATAGTGCCTGAGAGTGGGGAGACACTGACTTTACTCTCTGACTGGGTTGACCTGGAGATGGCTAGAATTCATGACCATGAATATCCTGCCTAGATTGTCTCATAAGCTCAAAATGGAGTTGGTTAAGAAAATAAACTCTCAGGCTGTGGAGATAGCTCGAGAACTAGAACTTTGTAGTGTGAGTTCCAGATTCAATCTCAGGCATACCACCAAGAATGATTCCCCAAGCACCGAGCAGGGAATTGCTCTTCCTTTCGATGTTCATCTTATCCCTACTGGACCTATGTTACACAGTCTTAGCATGAATCCAGCTAGGTTGATTTCAAGAGAATCCCCTGCTCATGCCATCCAATCACATTCCTCACCCTTCTGCTTGATATCTGAACACTGTAGCTTGCATTCAGCAAAGATTATAGTAAAGTCTGTTTAGCCAGAATCTCCTTACTCTTGTCATCTCTTAGCAATTTCCATTCACTGGCCCTTTGTATTGCTCACTGGGCTCTGAGTTCTCAGCCGCCTTTGCTGCATTCAGAACTGAGCCTGATCTCTCCCTATTGCAATGCCTTAAATAAAGTCTTCCTGGCCATTTTAATAAGTGCCAGGATCTCTTTCTTTCTTTCTTTCTTTCTTTCTTTCTTTCTTTCTTTCTTTCTTTCTTTCTTTCTTTCTTTCTTTCTTTCTTTCTTTCTTTCTTTCTTTCTTTCTTTCTTTCTTTCTTTCTTTCTTTCTTTCTTTCTTTCTTTCTTTCTTCCTCCTTCCTCCTTCCTTCCTTCCTTCCTTCCTTCCTTCCTTCCTTCCTTCCTTCCTTCCTTCCTTCCTTCCTTCCTTTCTCTTCCTTTCTCTCCCTTCCCTTCCCTTCCCTTCCCTTCCCTTCCCTTCCCTTCCCTTCCCTTCCCTTCCCTTCCCTTCCCTTCCCTTCCCTTCCCTCCCCCTTTCTCTCTCTCCTTCTCTCCATTTTTGGGCCACACTCACTGCTTCTCAGGGCTTACTCCTGGCTCTGTGCTCAGGGCTATGTGCTTAGAGGTCGGTTCAGGGATCAAACAGGGGTCAGTTGCCTGCAAGGCAAGCAAACTTGCTCTCTGTACTATCTATCTGACCCCTTATTTTTTCTTGAACAAGTGAAACGAATACTGCCAAACCAGAAATATTTTTGATGGGGAGAAGTCACAACTCATCCATGCTCAGGGGCTATTTCTGGCTCTGTGCTCTGTGTGACCCATGTTAGTGCTCAGGGGATCATGGGTGGGTCCTGGTGATTGAGCCTGGATTGGAGGCATGCAAAGCAACTGTCTTAAGCCCTCAAACCTCTCTGACTCCCAAATCTGAGCCTCTGGAGCCCTTGGTGCTGATTCAGAATTAGAGGGGAAGGCTGAACAAATAACTCAACAGGCAGAATGCATGCTTTCCCCAAAGGAGCCCAGCTTCAAGCCCCAGCGCCTCAGTCCCCCAAGCCCAGAGCTGGGAGCAGTCCCTGACCCCTCCCTGGATGGGGCCCCCAAACTAAACCAGTTAGAGAGGACAAAAAGCAAAAGAAACACCGCATGTCCCAGCCCTCCCTCCAAACCCTTTCTGAGCTCAGAAGTCAGAAGCCAGAGGCCAGAGCCGAACTGCCCTGCTATAAAGGGACAGAAAGGGAGACACATACCACAGAGGAGGACAAGCCAGGGGCCGCAGCCCCTGTCCGGCCAGGCCATGGGGTCTCAGGAAGCCGGAGCTGAGCAGATGGAGGGACGGGGCGGAATGGGCAGGGCTGGCTCCCTTTGCTCTCTTCGTGTAGGCCTTTGCAGGGCAGGAGTGACCAGGGGATGGAGGCTGGTGATGGGGAGGAGGCCTCCGACAGGTGGAAGAAGAACGCGCCCTGGTCTTTTGAATTTGAGGGTTCCAGGAGTCAAGGAGAGTGGAGGAGTCTCAGCTCTCCCTGGCCGCTCTGGTGCCTCCAGGAGTACAAGGAGCCTGGCCCGGGCAGAGTCCAGAGGCTGCGGCCGAGTCCAAAGATCTCTAAGGTGGAGAAGCAACAGCTGGTTTCAATTAGCCTGCTTCTCCCAGCCCCCTCTGTCAGCAGCCAGCCCCAGCCACCCCCATTTTCTGTCCCCATCCCTTCAGCAAGCTGTTTCCTATTAGCTTCCCCACCCAGGGTCCTGGCTGCAGCCTTGCTTGGAAATGAATGTTTACCCTTTGTCCCCCCTCTGAGCTGAATGGCTTCAGCCAGCGCCAGCATCCTCTCTCCCTGGCGCCCCAGAAGCCCTCCCTGCTTCTCTGGTAGCTGTTGCGTGTGGTGCGAGCATGGCTTTCTAGTTAGTTCTTATGGCTCTCTCCGAAATGCACAGTGTTGTAGTATCACCAGCCACTGGCCCAGGGATGGTTTGTGTGGCCAAGGCCCATTCTGTGGCACATTCTCCACTCTGGGAGATCTAGACTATTAGCACTATGGGCATCTGAGAGCACCGATGCCACCGATGGAGGACCCACTGTATGAAACGAAGGTGGGGTCACTTCTTAGCACAGAGCCAAAAATAGCTTCTGAGATCTACCAGGCATGCTCCCCCAAACAACAAAAAAAGAGCACGTCCAGGGGCCAAGACAGGTACAGCAGGTAGGGCTTTTGCTTTGCATGCGGCAGACCCGGGTTTGATCCCTGGCACCCAATATGGTCCCCTGAACCCTCCAGGGATGTTCCCTGAGCACAGATCCAGGAGTGATCCTTGAGCACTATCAGATGTTTTCCCCAAATTTGTGGTCGCCCAAACTAAAAGAGAAGAGCATTCCAGTGAACCCAATTTGCCCTCTGAGAACCCCTCTGCTCCTCTTTCTGGGACTCCGTCCCTCACGCGTTCAGAGATGACTGCTTCCAGGATGGATGCACCCAGAACTCTGCTGAACTAGCCTGGAGGAGGTCAGAGGCACATCCCCATTCCCTATCATTTTCATTTGCTTCTCTCGGAACCACACCTTGCTACTGAGCAGTTCTCAGGAGCTACTCCCAGCTTGGTGCTCAGGGGCAGGGGATGCGTGATGGTTCCGTGGTGCTCAGGGAGCAATTTGGTTCTTGGGATTGAACCCCTCACACGTGGAAGGCACTGGTGAGCCACACCTTTCAGCCCCTTCATCTTATTTTTAATGTCTTTATGCTCTGTTTATGCCCTACAAGTTTAAGGCCACTTTCACATGAGATATCCAAATACAATAAAGGACACCCCTTCAAAGAGGGAAGCAGGGACCTCATGGGCCTTCCTGAAGGAGGGGGGATGTCGAAAGGAGTTAGGAGCTTTGGGGAAATGGCACTTTCAGGGGGGAAAGCAGAGAACTAGGCACTAAAGAGATAGTACGGGGGTTAAGATGGCTGCCTTGCATATGGGCCAACCCTGGTTCAAGTTCCCGGCAGCACATAGGGTCCTCCTAGCATGGCCATAGCTTAAGAGCCCTCTGGGTGTGGCCCCAAAACAAAACCAACAGAACAAAGCAAAAATCCAGAGCAGACTAGGGACAAGGCATGCGAGTACTCAGTGTGATTCTGTGAGTTGATTCTCTCACTGGCTTCCTGCTCTGTTCCCTCCTCCCTATTTTATCACTGGAATAAAATTATTCCCAGAGATTAGATTGGGGCAATGCTCTTCCAAGGCTTTCCCCTGTGCACTATGTGAACTACCTGGATGAACAAGCAGATAGACTTGCTGGAGTCATCTGGGGGAGGAGCCTTGAGAATAACCTCCTCAGACAAACCCAGCTGGCCTTCACCCATGACCCGTAGGATTAGACTTCCTGTTGTCTATTCCTGCTCTGTCACCCAATAGCTTGGTAACTTAGGGAACATTCTTAAGAGTCTTAGATCTTCTAAGTCCTTAGTTTTCTCATCTAGGAAATTGGATCATAATATACCTAAGTTTTGTGGGGGTGTGAGAACTGTAAAATTCTCAGAACATGCTGGACATAGGGAATAAAAATGCTATGTGTTCGTTAGGTCAGTGCAGAACTAGAGTGGGAACCAGTCTCGTCTGTACCTTGTTCTTTCTGCCCTGGCAGCAAACTCTGCTGAAATGGTAGTTCATGTTAAAACAGAGACCATTTCAGCAGAAGAGGCAGCCAATCCCGGAAGAATATAAACTGAGCAGGCATCTCTCCCACCATATTCTGGACTCTGCCCAGGGATGGTCTCAATGGCTACAAAGGGCTGTCCCTGCCATGCCTATCTTGACTCTGGTGGCAATGACTGGCTTAACGCATTTTGACCTTCACTCCCTCCCTTATCTCTTTATCATGAAATCAATGTCTTTACTCATCAGTTTGGGGAACTTGAACCCAAGTTGGCAGTAGGCCTGGAGTGGAAAGAAATGATTCAGGACGGGAAGGGTGAACGAGCTTGAACGGCCAAAATGTCCTTGTCTCAAGTTATTTGGAAGAACCAGAAATCCCTAGAGTCTTGCGTGGCCAGCACAGAGAGCTCATCTCTACTTTTTTTTGGGGGGGAGAGCAAAGCTCGCCTACACTCATATACTCATATCCTGTAGTCGGAGAAATTGTTCTTCTGGATTCCTTTTGGCAATGCCTCTTTTTATTGTGGAAGGTGGGGCACACCTGGTGATACTCAAGGATTACTCCTGGTTCTACACTCAGAGATCACTCCTTGTGGGCTCGGGGGATCATATGTGATATCAGGGATCGAACCAGGGTCGGCAGCATGCAAGGCAAGCACCCTAACCACTGTACTACCACTCCCGCCCCAACAATGACATTTATAAATGTGTGTGCTCTGATCCACCACAGGCATGTTATACCACATTTCCCAGCTTGGTGGGATCTTTCTGGGGCCCCATATTTGCCTAACTAACTTCTAGTCATAATGCATTTGTATTTCTCTCACTCAATGACAGAGGTGTCCTGAGTCATAGTTCAGATCTGGATGACAGCCATTCATTTGTGTCACTTAGTAAGTGCACGTGAAGTTGGTGGCCCACCAGGAGTGTTAGTCCTGGGGCCGTAAGTGGCTATGCTGTGGAACCCTCTGGAAGGGTGGAACTCAAGGACAGTTCAAGAAAAAGATGAGAACCTGCAGGTCAGAGTGGCATAGAGAACCCTGGAAGTTCTCAGAAGCAGCAGTGGGGCACACATTGAAAGGGCAAGGCACAGAAGTGGCACAGAGGCCAGCGGTCATGGGTGGGTCTGTGGCCAAATTGGCTGGGAGGATAAATGACAGCTTGAGAGAGTAAAGACAGGCAGCACTAGGGTGAAAATCAATGACTCACGGGAAGTCTGGGAACTGTGAAACACCCCCAGCCCCGGAGATGCCCCAACATATTGAAAACACAATATGAAAGGGGGTCTGAAATCCTGCAGATGGAAAGGCGACATGTGACCTCACTGATGATGTGAACTCAGAGGCTGAGGGACCGGATGCCCTGGGTCATGCCTGCAGCCACCTGAAAATCTCCTTCTCATTCTTCCACCAGATTTTTCAACCATGCTCAAAAAAGATGGAGTCCTCATCTGCGAGAGAGGAGACAGGCTAGAGAAGTATAGGCCGTATAGGTTTATCAGTGGTAGAACTCGGACTCAAATCTGGGTCTAGGAGCTTCAGACTCCATGTTCTCTCCATCAGGCCTCATCATGACCCCAATCTGAAGTTTCTCTTTGGTTCCAACTGTCCTCCAGTTAGAAGTAAATCTATCTCCCTTTTTTGGGGGGAGGGAGGCAGGTCACTCCCAATGATACTCAGGAGTAACTCCTGGCTCTGCATTCAGGAATTATTCCTGGTGGTGTTTGAGAAAACACATAGGATGCCCTACTCTCTGTACTATCACTCCTGTCCCAATCTTTCTAGCCCAGTGATCAAAGGCCTTCTTTTCTTTTTCTTTTGTGTGTGTGGGAGGTGCCACAGCTGGTGGTGCTCAGGGCTAACTCCTGGTTCTACACTCAGGTATCATTCCAAGGGGAGCTCAGGGGACCATATGCGATGGCAGGGATCAAACCTGGGTTGGCTGTGTGCAAGACGAATGCCCTACCCACTGTACACTTGCTCCAGCCCCAGCCCTTGCTTTCTGGTATATCCCATTACCCATATCTTCCTGTTGAAGTTTTCTCCTTCATCCAACAGACTCTAGCACAAAAGTCACCTTGTTCACCAAACCTTGATCTCTGCTTCAAATTCTGTTCTTTGTCATGGTGCCTTCCATAATATTTTATATGAACCTCTATTTTTATTTGAATTTGTATTGTCTTCCTTATCTCCTGGTATTAAGATATATAGGAGCGTGAGCGATAGTACAATGGGTAGGGTATCACTCCAACCCCATACACTATGTAACTTTCACCTGTGGCCTTCCTGGAATATCCTGGAGGTGCATGGGGGTCATATGCCCCCCCATGTTGAGAAATACTGTCAGCATGACACCAAGGCTCCTGTTCAAGATCTGTCTCATGTTCTGCTTCTTCAGGTTCAAGGCTGCTCAGTTCAAAGCCCTTACTATTCCACTTCTCTCCAAGTGCCCAAACCAAAGGCAATATCTTGTGGGTGCATTTCTGTTTGGAATAGTATAATAAACTCCAGCATCCTATTCTCTGACTACATTGTCACAACCTGGCAATTTCCCCCCCACCCTCACCCCCACACAACTCTTCTTATACTTCCTTTTTGACTTCACTGCCACTTCATGTCTCTTATCTTATGACATCGCATCAGGCCTCATCACCACGCCAAGATGAAGCTTCTTACCTTTTCCTTCCCACTGATCAACATCTGTGAAGTCTCGCTTCCTTCCTTCTCTCTTTGATCAAAGTAAACCAACTCATTATCCCAACCTCTCTTTTACTAGCACTTTTTTTGGTGTGTGTGTGTGTGTGTGTGTGTGTGTGTGTGTGTGTGTGTGCGCGCGCGCGCGCGCGTGTGGTGGGGAAGGAGTTTGTGCTATATCTAATGATGTTAAGAGCTTACTTCTGGTTGGTTCTGTGCTTAGGAGTCATTCCTGGAGATGCTTTGAACCATATGCAGTACAGACAATTGAATCATGGTCAGGTGCATGCAAAGAAAGCACCTTACCCCCTGGACTATCTTTCCAGCCACTTATTAACACTCTTGCCCCTTTGTCCTCCTACAGCCTTCCAGTCAGTCTGCACACTCCCTAAAGTACACTCCCTAAAGCACACTCCCTCCAGGGCATTTGCACATACCATTCCCATTAATAAGGTTGCTCTTTCCCCAGATGTCAACATGCTTCACTCTGCTTCCTTCACATCCTCACCTCTCTAGAGAGGCTTTCCCTGGTCTCATTATTTTAAAAGCACCTCAATCCTTTATCACCTTATTCTGCTTTATTCTTCAGAGCATTCTATTTTCTTATTTCTGTTAATCTCTTCCACTAGGACATATGCTCCATAAAAAAGGGGACTCTATATATTCTGTGCCATGTCTCACAGCTTAGAATGCTGCCCGGTACTTGGTAGGCACTTTCAAGTATTTGTTGGATGAATGAGCGAACCCCAGGAATTTGGGCTTATTCATTCTTCTTCTGGTTTCTCTGTAGGATAAAATATCAGAACTGTATTGATTGGAGTCACTGCACTCACTCTATGCAGCTCAAGCTAGAAGAATTCTAGAGGCTTACTCAGCAATCCTTTTACTCACCCTGGGTCATCTTCCTTTCCCATTGTCTTCATTGTCTATAGAGAATTCTAGACCTTTCCCTTTGTCCTCAAACCTGTCTGCATTCCATTACCAGTGGATGTTCACTTTGTTTCCAACATTGCATCATTTCAAACAGTGTACAAATCTGTGTAAAAATAGAAGGATTTCTCTAGGGGCTATAGCGAGAAGTAGAAGTGTACATTTTTAATTTCAGGAGATTCTGCCAAACTGCTCTGCAAGAAAAGTTGCACCAGTTGTTCACACTTCCACCATAGGTATGAAAAGAACTGTTTCCACAGTCTATACAAAATAGCATCCATGTTTCAGTTTTGTCAATTTGTAAGGTAAATTGTTCTCTTGTTTTGTGTTTATCCAATTACTAGTAAATATTGAATATGTTTTTTTTGTATGTTTTGTCTTTATTTTTTCCTTTCTGAGTACATATTCCCTTTTATTTTATTTTTATTTTCATCTTTTTTTCATTTTTTATTAAAAATTTTTATTTGCTTTTCAACCGGTGTCGGCGTGGATGTAGGGAGAAAGGGACCCTCCTATACTGCTGGTGGGAATGCCGACTGGTTCAGCCCTTTTGGAAATCAGTATGGACGCTTCTCAAAAAATTAGAAATTGAGCTCCCATTTGACCCAGCAATACTACTTCTGGGAATATATCCTGGAGAGCCCAAAAAGTATAGTTGAAATAACACTTATATGTTCATTGCAGCACTGTTTACAATAGCAAGAATCTGGAAAATACCCGAGTGCCCGAGAACAGATGACTGGTTAAAGAAACTTTGTTACATCTACATAATGGAATACTATGAAGCTGTTAGAAAAGATGAAGTCATGAACTTTGCATATAAGTGGATCAATATGGAAAGTATCATCCTAAGTGAAATGAGTCAGAAAGAAGGAGACAGACATCTGTGGAATATAAAATAATAAAATGGGAGATTAACACGACTAACACCCACGAATAGTAGAGATAAGTACCAGGAGGTTTGCTGCATGGCTTGGAAGCCGGCCTCACATGCTAGGGGAAAGGCAGCTCAGATAGAGAAGGAAACACCAAGTAAAGTGTGGTTGGAGGACCCGCTTGGGATGGGAGAAGCGTGCTTATACTATAGATCGAACACGATGGTCTCTCAATACCACTATTGCAAACCACAACACCCAAAAGAAGAAAGAGAACAAAAGGGAATGTCCTGCCACAGAGGCAGAGTTGGGTGTGGGGGGATAGGTTGGGGGGGTTAAGGGATACTGGGATCATCGGTGGTGGAGAATGGGCACTGGTGGAGGGATGTGTATTCAAGCATTATATGACTGAAACACAAGCACAAAAATATACAAATCTGTAACTGTACCTCACGGTGATTCACTAATAAAAAATTTTTAAAAAAGAAAAATGCATGTACCAATTTAAAAAATCCTTAACAATTTTTCTTTGCTTTTTGGGTCACATATAACAATGCTCAGGGGTCACACATAACAATGCTCAACAATTATTATATGTTGTGTGATATAATACTCTTGGTTACTCTTGGCTCTGCACTCAGGAATGACTCCTGGTGGTACTGGGGGACCATATGGTATGCCAGAAATCATACTTGGGTTGGCTACATGCAAGGCTAACACCTTACCTGCTGTACACAAATGTTTCAGCCCCTCTTATTGACTTGTAAAAGGAGATCATTGTGTATTTCACATATCCCTCATTTATCTATTTGACTTACTACAAATACCTATGTTGCAAGAATATTTTCTCACTTTTAACTCTGTCTAATTTTTATTTTATTTTATTTTTTTAATTTTTCATTGAATCACCATGTGGAAAGTTGCAAAGTTTTCAGGCTTAAGTCAGTTACACAATGCTCAAACACCCATCCCTTCACCAGTGCACATATTTTATGCATTCAATAATCTATCAAGATGTTATATTATGGTTTCTAGGATTGGTGATTTGCTTGAAAGGAAATGTCTCATATTTTCCTATAGCAATGTGGATTGTTTTGGTGAATGCATGTGTGTTTAGCTAATTATTCCATTTGGAATTTATATTTGTATATTATATGTTTGCATATTTAACTTGTCTGTAAGATAACAAAGTATTATTTCCCACTTGACAATTTTTCTAACATCAATTATTGATTGTTGTATCTTTCCTCATTGATTTGCAAAGCTTTGTTTAGTGCATATTATATTCACACATATACATGGAACTGTACAAGACTTGATGTTTTATTATATTTATCTATTTGTTAATGTGCCAAATTACACTACTTTTATTATTATATGCTGTGTGATATTCTGTTCTGATAGTTGGTAGTGCAAATTTTCCTTCCCCCCTTTCTCAAATATTTTAGTCTGAATTAGCGAATTTCCTTTCCAGATGATCTCAAAAGAAGCCCCCTTCAGGTAGGTCCTATAAAAGTTTATGGGTTCTGGAGTACAGTAGGTTAGGCCTTGCTTTGCACATGCCAGCCTGGGTTTAATTCTTGGCACCACATATAGTCCCTAAAGCACTGCCAGGAGTGATCTCTGAGTGCAGAGCCAGGAGTAAGCCCTGAGCACTACTGGGTGTGGCCTCATAACAAAAACAAAAAAAATTTTTATCATGGGTGGTAGAGATAGTACAAAGGGTAAAGTGTTAGCCTAGCACGCAGCTGCGTCCATTGGTCCCATGACCACCAGACATGACCTCTGAGCCCTGGAGGGTATGCCCCCCCATAAAAACAAAACAAAATTCATGTCATTATATGAATTGAGATTGTATTTGATGCATGGATTAATTTGGGGGGAAATGTGTACTGTTATGCCTAAGGATTTTTTCTAGCATCATGAAAATATAATTGACAGATAAAATTTTAAGATATTTCAAATTACACATCATGATGATCTGATTTTTTTTTTCTGTACCAGGAATTGAACCCAGAGCTTCACATTTTCCAGGTAGGTGCTATTCCACCTAAGTACATCCCTAGCCTGTTGTGATGCTCTGTTATACATATACATTGTAAAGGACCGAGTCCTTTTTGATTTCTTAATCATGTATGGCATATTTTTTCCTTTTGGGGCCTCACCTGATTGTATTCAGGGCTTATTCCTGGTTCTATGCTTAGGAATTACATGTGATGGGCTCAGGGCACCATGTGGAGTGTTGAGGATCGAACCCAGGTTAGATGTATGCAATGCAAGCTCCTTACCCACTGTCCTATCTCTCCGGTCTCATAAATGTATTCTTTTATAATCGGGATCTTGGGGCCTGGAGCGATAGCACGGCTGACCTGGGTTCAATTCCCAGCATCCCATATGGTCCCCTGAGCACCGCCAGGAGTAATTCCTGAGTGCAAAGCCAGGAGTAACCCTGTGCATCGCCGGGTATGACCCAAAAAGAAAAAAAAAATCAGGGCCTCTCCCAGTTGATGTTCAGGGAGAAGGATCTTGTCTTTTTCCTTTGGGATGTGCCATGTCTCTTCATTTATCTCAGTCAGTCAAGTTCCATCCTCACCTCACCCACTGTGGAGCTGTGGCCTGATTTTAGCTTCTATCACTCTTCTGTCTGTGACTTTGTAGCATTCATCTACTAAGAAGCGTGCACGCGTGCGTGTGTGCGCGCATGTGTGTGTTTTGTGTGTGTGTGTGTAGGGCTGTGTTTGCTCACTTTGACAATGAGCAGGTTATCTGTACTGTTTTGACTTTTGAACATAGGGATATTGGTGATTTCTGAGACTAGTTAAGAAGATGTAAGAGGGCCAGAGCGATAATAGGGTGCTGCTCTTATTGCGGCTGACCTGGGTTCCAACCCCAGCATCCCATGTGGTCCCCAGAATTTTCTAGGAGTAATTCCTGGGTACAGAGCAAGGAGTAACTCCCGTGGCCCAAAATCCTAAAATACAAAAAAAAAACAAAGAATAACAGCTGCCTTGTTTGTTATCCATGCCCCTCCACTCTCTTTTAATTTAAGCACTGCAGTTTACAATTCTATTAATAATAAAGTTTAGACACTGATGTTCCATCACCGCATCCACCACCAGAGTGTCAGTGTCCCTTCATCACTGTCTCAAGGGCCCCTCTTATTCACCCCAACCCACCCTCTTGGTAAACTAAGTTCTGTTTAGGGCAACCCTCTTATCTGTGTCCAGTGGCAACAGACTGTTCTTCCCTTACTATATTGTTTTATATGTCACATACAGCTTTTTAAAAAAGAATAAATTGAGGTTAACATCAAATAAAAAAAATTACGTACTTAAGTGATTTTCTTTTTGACTTCTGGATTTAGTGTTATACCTGTCAGTGCTCTGGGGTTACTCCAGTTCTATCCTTGCAGATTACTTCCAGGAATGTTCAGGATTTCCTCCTGGTTCTGTGCTCAGAAGTCATTCCTGGTGGTGCTTGGGGGATATATACGCAATACCAGGATGAAACCAGGGTTGACTGCACGCAAGGCAAATATCTTAACTTCTGAATTATCTCCCAGGCCCTCAGATGAATCATTTCATTTTCTTTCCAGTTTGGGGGCTTTATCTGGCGGTGCTCAGGGACTACTGGCTCTGCACTCAGGAATTACTCCTGGGGTGCTTGGAGGACTGTACGGGATGCAGAGTTGGCCTGGGTTGGCTGCATGCAAAACAAACGCCCTACCCATTCTACTATATTTCCAGCCCCTTCTTCTGAAGTATTTTAAGTGAATAATTCAACAGCATTTCGTACTTTCACAATATTGTGTAACTACCACCTCTATCTATTTCCAAACTATTTCCATTTATCCAAATAAGACATCATGCTCACCAAACAGTTACGCCCAATCCTTCCTCTTCTTCCTGTCCTTTGGTGACCACAAATCAAATTCCTTTCTTTTTTTATTTTGGGGCCACACCCAGAGTTGCTCTGGGAATACTGGCACAGTGCTCGAGGTTCAGGGTACCATATGTTGCTGCAGATGAAACCTAGGCTTTGTGCATGGAGAGCATGTACTCTAGCCCTTCATTTTTCTGGGAGCCAAATCTACTTTCTGTCTCTGTAGATTTATTTGTTCTAAGCATTTCATATAAATGAAATAATGTACCATGTGACCTTTTGTTTGACTTTGCTCATTTCTTCTATCTTCCAGGTTCATCCAAGTAGTCACATGCCGTACTTTATTCTTTTTACTGTTGTATAGTATTCCATTGTATGGGTAGATCATATTTTGTTCATGTAAACAATATTGGAAAGGGCTGACTCGAGTAGCTTGCCTGTGTTGCAGACAATGGTGCCAAACTCATGGTCCACATCAGCTGTGGTAGGGTATATTGGGTCTGGATAGGAAAGACTGTGCTTGTATGTAGATGACACAAGACTGCTGGTGTTTCCAAAGGCCTCATCGACCTATTCCTGAAGTCAGGATGGCAACGAAGTGCTAGAGGAACTGATGGGTGGGTGCTTGGAAGTTGACTTAACCTGTCCTGCTGGAGTCAGCATATCTGGAACTGGACAGCAGAGGGCAGCAGAGGTTGATGTGATTGCATTTCCTTGGGTTGGCATTGGGGGTGGAGAGGAGTAGGGAAGAGAAATCTAAAGGAAGACTTGGGGCTCTAATTTCAAATGCGAGTGGGTCAGAGAAGCCTTCCAAAAGAGAGAAACGCTCGGGATAGATCTCCCTTAGGCTCTGTGAAGAAGACAATCAAGGGAGTTGGGTAGCTTGGGCAATGCAGAAGAAACTAGAGTTCAGGGGTGGAAACTGAGTGAGCAAGTTGGGATACTTATGAAAGAGTAATGAAAATACACAGATCTAGTTTTGTGTCTGTTCGGCCCCTCTCTCGTTTCTCTCTTAGAAGTACTGATGGTCCTTCGAAGGACAAAGTTATCAGTTGCGGTCTCTAGAAGGTAGTGACAACCTTATGCGCATTAGATGATTAGCTGTATGAATGAAAGCTGCCTCAAGTAAGTCCTGGGGTCACCAAGGCTCAGAGAGAGAGAGAGAGAGAGAGAGAGAGAGAGAGAGAGAGAGAGAGAGAGAGAGAGAGAAGAATTGACTCTCTGAAGGTCACAGAGTTAGGGTTCAAAGTAAAATTCAACACTGACTGAGATCTTATAGGTGCTGCCGAACATATATGACTTCACTTACTCTGCACATTAGCCTGGCAGTGTTTGGTGACTGTTCCTGGCGAACTTCTCCTGGCAGTAGTGGGAGGCAGGTGGAGAACATGCAGAGTTAGGGATGGAAACCTGGCTTCCTGTAAGCAAGGCATATGATACATTCTTTAGAGCTACTTCCCAGGCCCTGTTTTTTTTAAATCAGTTTACATGGACTGGAGCGATAGCGCAGCGGGTAGGGCATTCACCTTGCACGCAGCCGACCCGGGTTCAATTCCTCCACCCCTCTCGGAGAGCCCAGCAAGCTACGGAGAGTATCTCGCCCGGACGGCAGAGCCTGGCAAGCTCCCTGTGGAATATTCTATATGCAAAAAATAGTAACAAGTCTCACAATGGAGACGTTACTGGTGCCTGCTTAGCACAATCAGTTTACAGATGAATAAGCAGCTCAGAAAGAACATAAACCACTTGTTCAAGGCGCAGCAGCCAGGATGTTAACTGAAGCAGCTTGACCCCAGGGTCTGTGCTATGAGCCACCACATTCTACTATTCACCTAGACCAAGGATTAGGTCTCTGGATTCCCAAATCAGAAAGCATTTTTATTAGTACTTTGCATTGTCTTGGATGGAAGTCCAGCTTGAGCCAATCAAATCTGTTCTCTTTAATTCTTCAATTTTTATTTATTTATATTTTTAATTTGTTATCTAATCACTGTGAGATGCACAGTTACAAAGTTGTTCACAATTGGGTTTCAATCATACAATGTTCCAACTCCCTTCCTTCACCAGTGTCCCCAGCATCCCACCCTCCACCTCTCCTCAATCTGCCTCTGTCGCAGGCACTTTTCTTCTCTCTCTCTCTCTCTCTCTCTCTCTCTCTCTCTCTCTCGCTCTGTCTCTCTCCCCAAATCTGTTCTCGAATTAAGTAAGGCAGTTTACTAATTGAAATGGGTTTCAAGTAAGTTTCTTTTTTCAGTTATTTTTTAATTATTTTTGGGTCACACTTGGCGATGCACAGGGGTTACTCCTGGCTCTGCACTCAGGAATTACTCCTGGAGGTGCTCAGGGGACAATATGGGATGCTGGGAATTGATCCTGGGTCGGCCGGGTGAAGGGCAAACGCCTTATTCGCTGTGCTATCGCTCCAGCCCCAAAAATTTTTATTACTATTTTGAGCCACATTTACCTGTGTTCAAGGCTTCTTCCTTTCTCTGTGTTCAGGAATCATTCCTAGCACTGCTCTGGAGTCCGTGTGTGGTGCCAGGGATTGGAACCAGGGAAAGTGCCTTAACCCATATATTACCTCTCTGGCCCAGAGGGATGAGGTTTGGTCAGCATGTTCTGAAGAATACTTATCTATATGTACACTGATTTCCTTCATATTTTTATTCCCTGTTTCTTTGGCATTTT
This sequence comes from Sorex araneus, assembly GCF_027595985.1. NCBI lineage: Eukaryota > Metazoa > Chordata > Mammalia > Eulipotyphla > Soricidae > Sorex > Sorex araneus. The sequence continues at coordinate 87,220,555 of NC_073313.1, forward strand.
AGGATATTTTTTTTCTGGTGCTAAGGATTGAACCAAGGACCTCACAGATGTGAAACATGCTCTCTTCTGCTAAACTCTTTTCCCAGTCCCTAAGATTATCTTGACTAAGCACTTATATTTTTAAATTTTTTAATTGAGTCACCATGAAATACATGTTACAAAGTTGCTCATGACTGGGTTTCAATTGTATAATGTTCTAATATCTGTTCCTTCACCAGTGTACATTTCGCATCCCAGTTTCCCTCCCAGCCCATCCCCAAGCCTACCTTTCTCCCCGCACTCTCTCTCTCCTTTTAGGCATTATGATTTGCAATACAGGTACTGAAAGGTTATAATGTATATCAATTTACCTCCTTTCAGCACTCAGTTTTTTCCCAACTGATCATTTCCAACTATCATTCTCATAGTGGTCCCTTCTCTGTCCTAAGTGCCACCTCACCTACCCACTTGTGGCAAGTTTCCAAACATGGACTGGTCCTCCTGGACCTTGTTTCTACTGTCTTTGGGTGTTAGTCTTATACTATGTTTTTTTTCATCCCCAAAATGAGTGCAATCATTCTATGTCTGTCCCTCTTCCTCTGACTTGTTTTACTCAGCATGATACTCTCTATGTCCGTCCATGTATAAGCAAATTTCATGACTTCATTTTTTTTTCTGGTGACTGAGTATTCAATTGTGTAGATGCACCATAATTTGTTTACCCAGTCTTCTGTTCTTAGGCACTCAGGTTGTTTTCCAGATTCTGGCTATCGTGACTAGTGCTGCAATGAACATAGGACTGCAGATAGCTTTTCAGCATTGAGTTTTTGGACACCTAGGGTATATTCCCAGGAGTGGCATTGTTGGGTCATATGGAGGCTCAATTTTTAGTTTTTTGAGGAATGCCCATATTGCTTTCCAAAAAAGGCTGGACCAGGTGGCATTCCCACCAACAATGAGTAAGAGTCCCTTTCTCTTCGCATTTGTAACCAGGTCTGGCTGTTCTTGTTCTTTTTGATATGTGCCAGTCTTTGAGATGATATCTCATTGTTTGGATTTGCATCTCCTGGATGTAGTGATTTAGAGCATTTTTTTCTGTGTCTTTTGGTCATTTGTATTCCTTCCTTGAAAAAATTTCTGTTCACTTCTCTCCATTTTTGATGGGGTTAAATATTTTTTCTTGCAAAGTTTTACCAGTGCCTTATATATCTTTGATATTAACCCCTTATCAGATGTCTTCTCATTTAAAAAAAAATATTTTATTTTTATGGGGCTGGAGCGATAGCACAGCGGTTGGGCTTTCACCTTTCACGCGGCTGACCCGAGTTCGATTACTCCGCCCTTCTCGGAGAGCCCGACAAGCTACCAAGAGTATCGATCCTGCGCGCCAGAGCCTGGTAAGCTACCCGTGGGTATTGGATATGCCAAACACAGTAACAATAAGTCTCACAATGACAGTTGTTACTGGTGCCCTCTCGAACAAATCGATGAGCAACAGGATGACAGTGGTGTGAATTTTATTTATACGAAGTGGTTCATAATAATTTATTACATTTTATATTCCAACGCTAATCCCACCACCATTACACCTACCCACCACCGTACTTCAAATGTTTCCACCCCAACCTCCAAACCCTGCCCCCCAAACAGGACCTAAATAGTTTATTTTGTATTACTTGTTATGAATAATCCACTAAAAATCATCCAAAAAGTTTTCCTTAGAGGAAAATGTGTGAAGATTGCTGTATTTCAACCTGGAGCCATTAAGCTCTTCTGTAAGAGATTGCTAACATGTTGTTAAAGGTTGAGCCTAGTGTGTATATATATTTTTCCTCCCCAAGATGGGTTTCCTCCTAATTTACACCCCATCAAATGTGGTATGTTATTCTTGGTACATCAGTGGTGTAGAGCATGAGATTGATGGTCATGCGCTCCAGGAATGCAGGTTAATTTAATTTTTTAACTGGCTGGTGACTTTTGAGTATGGTGGCATCTCTACAGCGTATCATTCTGTGTTGCTCTCTTCTGAGAGATTTATTTGGGAGTCTCTGTGTCATGACCACTAATGGTTCCAGAGGCAGTTCCTGGGCGTGAGTGCCAGGCTACCGAAAACACAGGGAGATCTGAGTTCTCCTGATCTTTTGATGGGGTTGGATGTTTTGTCTTGTAAATTCCATCAGTGCCTTGTGTATCTTTGATATTAACCCATTCTTAGATGTCTTCTCCCCATTTTTTGATGGGTTTGGTTGTCTTTTTCTTGTAAAGTTCTACCAGTTCCTTATATATATTTTATACTAATCCCTTGTTGGTTCACTATCTACAGAGCATTAATGCTAAAACATGTTCTTCTTTAAGTAGTTTCCTGTCCAGCCTGCTCTAGCTATCCCCTAGAGATATCTTCTACTCCAAACCTTGTTTTGGCCCAGGACAGCTTTTGCTGGTTAAAGTGATGGAACTTTTAATTTTAATTTAATTAATTTATTTTTTGATGTACTGGCTCTACATTCAGTTATCACCTTGACAGTGCTGGGGGACCATATGTGGTGCTGGGGTCAAACCTGGATCAGCTGCATGCAAGGCAAGAGCCCTACCCACTATACTATTACTCTGACTCTAAAATGATGGGACTTTTTGATCTTCCTCTATTTTATTTTCCTTGTACTATTGTTGTTGGTTGTTGACTAAGTAGCTTTTTTTTTCTGTGCTAGTGATTTAACTCAAAGCCTCATGCATGCAATGCGGTGCTTTATTGCAAAGCTAAACCCCCATCCCACCATTTTTATTCTTGTTCATTCTCTACATAGATGTTTGCATGAATACATGCATTCATTCAACACTTGTTGAGCTCCTATAAAATTGTGCCAAGCACTGTGTTGGGTACTGGAGAGATACAGTAATTAATAAGGCATGCAGTTATTACCTCATGGATATTTGAATCTCAAAGACCCTTACGTTGATTGCAAATCATTCCTTCTCAGGAGCCCCTAGCTGAAATTGGGAATTGCTCAACTCCTCCATCTCCATTGTCTTAGCTTGTGCTCTTACCCTCTGACTTTTCCTTGGGTCATTGCAGCTAGTCTGCCAGTTTCTACCTCCTCCCCACCCAACCCCCAGGCCCAGCCTGCACATAACAGATGGCAGACTCCACCTTTGAAAACATCCCTTTCAAAGTGTCACATCCTTCCCCTGCTCAACCTGCTCAAATCCTTCAATGAATGCCCATTTCCTGTCAAAAAAGGGGTTCAAATACTTAAGCCATCTGGCCAAGCCAAGCAAGTCCATGAACCAAATTTTACTTTCTGCCTCATTTCCAACCTATTTTGCTGCTCTAGGAGAAAGAGTCCTTTTATGGCCCCTAAACACTGCCATCACATTTATCATCATACTTTAGTTCTTCCTCCTCAAATCCTACATGTCCTGCTGAAGATCCAATGGGAGTACCACCTCCTACAAGAGCTTTCCCTAAAGGCCCACCACTACCACCACCCATGCAATCTCTTTAATCTCCTCTGCAATCCTAGGTCTTAGCTAATGTGAGGGTCAGACTAGACATCTTCAAGGGCAAGTATTTTTTATATGCATGATGTGGGGTGGTCTCTAGATGGGTTCTTATAGCTATTAGACATTTACTGCCAGACAATAGAATTCAGAGATTTATAGACATCACTTCACTGAATCCTCATAACACTCTACAAAATAGATACTATTTATTAGGCACACTAATTAGATGAGAAAATTCTAGCTTAGACAAGTTAGCTATCTGGTTCCAGATCACTAAGCATCATGTTTCATCAGGAGATCCTCCATTCTTTTAAAAAATATGTTATTAATTATTTATATTATTTATGTTTAAATTATTAATCTATTTCTGGTGGTACTCAGGGTTTATTCTTCACTCTGCACTCAGGGATCACTCCTAGAGGGACTCAGGGGACCATATCGGGTGCTAAGGATTGAACCTGGGTTGGCCACGTGTAAGGCAAGCTACCTACCCACTGTACTACGGCTCTATTCCCAGATCCTGTGCTCTTTCATCAGGAGTTCCTGCACTCTTTCCCGGGATTCACTGGATTGAGCTGGGTTGAATCATTTAGCTCCCTATACCTCAATTCTGTAGGGCTTTTGAGAGCTTCTTTACACTTGATTTTGGGGGAGGGAGTTGGCCGACACCTGGCTATGCTCTGGCCTTACTCCTTGCTCTGTGCTCAGGGAGTCACTCCTGGCAATCCTCAGAGAACTCTTTGTGATGCTGGGGATCTGAACAGGGGTCAGCCGCATGCAAGGCAAATGCCCCCCCTTCCCTCGTACTATCTCTTTGTCTCTCACACTTAATTTTTTTTTAAATTCTCATGATGTTTCCCCTAGTCCCATCTCTGTTTCTACTTTATCATTATTTTATTGTTGTAAGCCACTTCAAAATCTTCGGGAAATAAGATTTAAATAGTTAAATCTATGCAAATTAAAAGTGTCTCTGCTATCTCGCTTCGTAGCGTCCAGAAGAGAAGTGTGCCTGGGAGCTGGGTGAACATTTGTCTAAACCTGTGCTTCCGGCGGCCCTGAGGAAAAGGCAATCCAAGCAAGTTAGAAGCCAAAAGGTACTTCCTTCTATGAAATAAGATGGCATAGAATCTGTGCCAGATTCTATAACAAAATGCCCTACTGTGGCATGTGCTCTATTTCCTTCCATGGTTTAATTTTTATTTTTAAGAAGCCACCAGTGGCAATGGATGATTCATGCTTTACATACTTTTCTTGTTTATTTCCCTTCCTCGACCTTCAGATATTTTCCCCCTTAATGTTTGTTCCGGGTTTTGACAAAGCACAGAGGACTTGACTTGCGTTGGTATCTCCTCCACCGTCACGCCCCTTCCTTAATGTCTTCCAAAATTTTTTTTTAAAAAAGAAAAAGAAAAAGAAAGGAAATGACAGTATTCCCAAACTATCTTTTATTCCATCAGTGGATGGTTTGCACCTGCTACTTCTAAGGTCATTCTAAATTGTTTCCTTTTACTATAAAACTGCCTTGGAAAACACTCCAGGAGTACTAAGAAAATTCTGGAGTCCTACCTTCCCTTTTTTGTGCCTACCCTTGGCCCCAAAAGTCAGCTGAATAAATGGGATCTAGTATTGGGTTTTCATACACCAAAGCAGCAAAGTTTGTCATTCATTTGGCAGCACCATTTGAATACAAATGATTGATGCTGGGGATTCTTTTCATTTCCTGAAGGCAAGTCTCCCAAGACCTCAATTAGGCTACAATTTGTTAGTCTGCTTGCAGCTACTTTGAACTATTCAGAGCAATAAAGCTTCATTTCTTTACAAGTAACCTACAATACAAATGGTTCACTGATTTGAAGAACTACCTCCAATTAGTTTGAGTAAGTGAGGCTGGACGTACTCAATAGCAATTTATTGATTTCTTCCTTCATTCAAATTGCTCTCTGTAGGCAAGAATTCTTTTCAACAGTCCTGGCATTCTGGGAAGAGTAGAACAGAAGGGTCCCCCTCAGAGATGAAGATGTGTTGTCCATTTACCTGTGCAAATTAGCAGCCTTTGGCACTGATATGTAAATCTGTTTGTCATCTTGTCTTTTGGTGATAAAATCATGGGCTGAAATTTAAGGTTGATAATATGACTAAGATGGATGAATCTGTGTGAGACTGACCAAAGAAGTAGCTTTACCTCTCTTGGTTTGAACCTGCAACTTTATACTCAGTCGGTGAATGAGATTAAGTGCTCAAGGTTAGGGTGGTCACTGCTCAAGGTTAGGACTCAATCGTGGATGAAGAACTAAGTAAAGGTGTCTTCCATTTTTAATACTGACTCTGCCGGCTTATAGGGAACCTTATATTGAGCCTAAAGCTCGAGTCTAGTAACAACTAGGGGATACTGGAATTACGGGACAAACAATTAAGAAGATGAGAAAGATTCTGGACAATTGATATTGCTTATCCATCAGGCATGATCTGTATAGAAGGCAAAGAGAAGTTTACTTCCAGTTACTGGTACAGGGGCCAGACCAATAGTAAGTGTGTAGGGCACTGTCTTGAGATATCTGACCTCAGTTTTTTCCCAGATACCTCCTATGATCCCCAGAGACCCGCAAGGAAAGACCCCTAAGTGCAGAACCAGGAGTAAACCCTGTTCCCTGTGACCCCGCCCCAAGTTATTGGTGTAGTTTAAGTAGTCCCAAATTCCACAACAAAATTTGAACTAGGCACCTTTTCTTTCTTTCTTTCTTTCTTTCTTTCTTTCTTTCTTTCTTTCTTTCTTTCTTTCTTTCTTTCTTTCTTTCTTTCTTTCTTTCTTTCTTTCTTTCTTTCTTTCTTTCTTCCTTTCTCTCTCTTTCTTTCTTTCTCTCTCTCTCTTTCTTTCTTTCTTTCTTTCTTTCTTTCTTTCTTTCTTTCTTTCTTTCTTTCTTTCTTTCTTTCTTTCTTTCTTTCTTTCTTTCTTTCTTTCTTTCTTTCTTTCTCTCTTTCTTTCTCTCTTTCTTTCTTCCTTTCTTCCTTTCTCTCCCTTCCTTCCTTCCTTCCTTCCTTCCTTCCTTCCTTCCTTCCTTTCTTTCTTTCTTTCTTTCTTTCTTTCTTTCTTTCTTTCTTTCTTTCTTTCTTTCTTTCTTTCTTTCTTTTTTTCTTTCTTTCTCTCTTTCTTTCTTTTTTTCTTTCTTGCTCTGTGTCTGGGAATCACTCCTGGTGGTGCTCAGGGGAACCTTGTGAAATACTGGGGATTGAACCAAGGTCAGACACTCACAAGACAAGTGAGTTAACCTCTCTATCATCTCTCCAATTTATGAAATGGATACCTTTCTTTGTTATACATTTCTTTCTGGGAGATGCTGACCTTGGGGTGTTGCTGGAGCGTATTTGAGTTAAGTAGTCTCTTCTCTGTCCATATGAAGGGTGGGGAGGAAAGGAGCTGGGCGAGGCACTTTGGCCATGTTTGAGTTACCAAATGACAATAGAATTCCTGCTTAGAATGTTGGGGAAATGGGTTTCTCTGATCTCCTGGGAGGAATTGTAATCACCAAGTTTTGAAAAGCTTAGGGAATCTGTAACTGAAGGCTGCCTTTTATTTGAGACAGGAAGAGACAGACACGAAGGGTGAGACTGATAAGTGCAAGGGCGTGAAGCACCATTTCCCCCTGCAGGATGCTGAGCAGTCCCCGGAGCATAGGAGGTGGCGGTGATTGGGGAATCTTAACCTCCTTGACTCAGGTGCTCACAGCCGCCACCACCACCACCCTGTGAGGTCATTGCCATTATTATCCCCACTTTACTTCACAAGAAATGGAGACACAGAGAGAAATAGGTCATATGACATGTGGATTGCAAAGCTGGTATCTGTATCCATAGCCTCCAACTATAGTTATTGGGGAGATCAACTTTACCTGAATTAGTAGATGTAGAGAAAAATATGTGAGTGGGGGGTAGAGATTATGGAAGCCCAGTGCCTCCAGTATTCTGAGGTGGTCTCAGTGCCACCATAGGGCAGTGGTAGAGCACATACATCAGGGATCATGTAGTTTATGTCAACAGTCTGGGTTCAAATCCCAGATCTACCACTCAGTGCATGATATTGAGCATGTTACTTGATCCTTTAATGCCTCAGTGTTCTCATTTGTGGAATGGACTCATGGAGAGTGGGAGGCAATAGTAGTATCAACTACTGTTGTAAACTACTGTTACAACAACTTAGTTGCTGTAAGGATTATATGAATCAGAACAGGAACATTTAGACAATGGCACATGCAGGGAAGGTTATCTAGTTATTTAACTTCTAGTGCGGGGAATACTAGGTCTAGTGTGGCAAGTTCTAGGTCAAGGGCATTGAGTGCTAGGTTTGTGGTTGGCTGGGAGCTCTTTGAACCTCAGTTCCTCCCTGTGTCCTACTTTAGGGTTCCCATGAGACTTGAATGAGGCCGTGCATAAAGATGAGTACACAGTGAGTATTCAGTTCTCAGCAGCTCTTTTGCATCATTTCAGCAGCCCCTAGCAACTAGCCCTAGAGTAGAGCCCACATTCTCTTGCTGACCCAGGATCTGGGAGTTCCAACATTAAATGACTGGGTCACTGGCAAGGGATAGGGAGCACCTTTTGCTCTGCAAGGAATTTCTTTTTCAGTGCAAGTGACCTGATGTATGGTCTGCTGACAAACAGTGAATTGGGAAAGAGGCCATGGTCTTAGAGACCACTTGGCTCCAATCTTGAGTTTCAAGAGCCCGAACCCTGCAAGGTAGTAAAGCCAATGGGGAAAACTCAGCTTCTAGATCCAGGCATGCTTGGTTTCAATTCCTTAAGCTGACCACTTTAACATGTCTGGGCCTCAGTTTCCCCATATGCAAAATGGGAGTAATGTTTTAACTTCCCTCACAGGGGTGTCTTGAGGATGGACTGCATGAAAATATGTCAGGAACATGCAGAATACTGACAGCCTGACAGCGTTGTCAGATTATTATTGGCTTATTTCCAGAGAAACCAAGGAGATGAGTAAGAAATGAAGGAAGACGTGCACTCTGCTCCACCCTCTCCCCTTCACCACCGGCTGGAAGATGCTCCTGTCCAAATGGGAAATTGAAGCTAAAATAGTACAATAAAGGAAAGGAAGCGCTCCATGAGCAGATGGGCTCTCACTTGCCGTCCTGAGGAATGTGCTGACTGTTCAGGAACAGGCCTTTGGCAGTCACTTAACACAATCATGAAGAAAGGGAAATGATCAAGTTTGTCACCAGGGTCTGTGCCAATATATTTAAGAAAGTGGTGGAGCTGAAAGGGAGGATGTGGGGAGTGGGAGGCCCTCCTGTACATTCTTGGAACCAATTTACAAAACCTTTGGGATGGCCCTCTTCCCCATGTGCCCTTCCAAAGCCCTCAAGGAAGTAGCCTTGACCTGGAACTGGGGCTTCTGAGCCAGGCCTATTGGGGGTGGAGGGTGCTGGCCTGCAAGGGCTGGGCGCAGTTGAGACTTTCATTATTCCTTTATCCTCTTTGTTAAACTTGTAATTCAGGGTTCACTGCATGTCTGGTCCTGGGCTAGAAGTCATGTAGGGGTGCTGAAAAGAACAATACAGGTAAGGTCCTTGTCCTGGAAGAACTCAAAGGTACTTGGTGGCTGTGTTCCTTACACATGGGGAAAGCATCCGAAAGATCAGGGACCCAAAGGCTATCCTCTTCCCACAGATTTATTTACTTGGAAGAAAAATTTTCTGGAAAGGTTAATGCTTAGCATCAAATAACCTCCAATGGTGGAATTAGTGGGGGTGTTATTTCCTGGGGAGTCGAGAGGTCATGGCAGAATGTAAACTCATTAAAGAACTGGGGACACTGGTGCTGGGAAATTACACTGGTGGGGGGAGGGGTGTTGGAACATCATATGACTGAAACCCAATCATGAACAGCTTTGTAATGCTCTATCTCATGGCAATTTAATAAAATTAAAAATTATAGAAAAAGAAAAGAAAGGTTCATGCCTCTGTCAATCTGTTAACCCATCTCTGGCATTTCTTCACCCTTAAAGGCTTAGAGACTGGGCACTCAACACTACATTTCACCAGTTTTGATGGTCTCCTCTATGCCAGGTGCAAGTTCACTCCTACTTCAACATCACAGGAATTGATCTGAGGTTGTACTATCAAAGTAATGGATCTGAGGGCAAAATTGTACAAACAGTCTTCCCCCTTCCCTTCCCTTTGTTGCTTCTGTGACCGGGGGTTGACGTATACTTGGTTGTGCTGCTTGCAGGGGGGTTGAGTGCTCGGTTGAAGTGTTTAACAGGGATCTCTCGCTTAGCTGTCATGTGCCAGAGGCCACACAGTTGAGTCACTGGGGAGCCCAGAGCTACTGTGATCACACTGGGGCGTGAGGGGAAGTAATGGGATTAGACTAACGTCTTCATGCTTACAGGGTACTTCTTACATCCGTGGGTCTGCACTGTAAATTTGAGGGGGGGAGAAACCACAGCTGGCAGTGCTGGAGGCTATTCCAAACACAGTACTCAGGGAATCATGTGGTGTCAAGGATCGATGCCAGGCCTCTCTTACACATGTTGAGCTCTCTCCCTGGGCCTGTAAAAGAAATAATGAAATAATGAATGATTGATTGGGCATGGATCATAGAAAGGCCTGTAGGCATAATATAACCCATGGTTGTAAAGGATGGTCCCTGGGCCAGTAATACCAGCATCATCCAGGAGCCTGTAAGAAATGAAAATTCTCATAGGCTCCATCTCATAGACACTGAAACAAAAACTTGGAGGTGAAGTCTAACAGTCTGTGGTTCAACAAGTCTTCTAGGGATTGCTCTTGAAAGATCAGGTTTGAGAATCACTGTTTTCTAGAGAGATCAAAAAATTTTTTATTGAATCACTGTGAGATAGGCCCTTACAAAGCTGTTCATGATTAGATTTCAGTCACTCAGTATTCCAACACCCATCCCTCCACCAGTGTACATCTCTTAGCACCAGTATCCGCAGTTTCCCGTTTCCTTCCCTCCCATCAACCCCCTCCCAGCCTGCCTCTATGTCAGGCACTTCTCCCTCCCTCCCTCTTTCTCTCTCTCTCTCTCTCTCTTTCTCTCTCTGTATGTGTGCCTCAGTGTTCCCATGTGTACATATGATGGGATAGGATATAGTGCAGGGAAAGAAAGAGAAACAGAGAAAGAGCTTTAAAAGTACTGGAGGGGGGCTGGAGTGATAGCACAGCGGGTAGGGTGTTTGCCTTGCACACAGCCGACCCGGGTTCGATTCCCAGCATCCCATATGGTCCCCTGAGCACGGCCAGGGGTAATTCTTGAGTGCAGAGCCAGGAGTGACCCCTGAGCATCGCTGGGTCTGACCCAAAAAAGCAATAAATAAATAAATAAATAAATAAATAAATAAATGGACTGGAGAGATAGTATAGAGGTAGGGCTCTGTATTGCCCATGGCCAACCCATGTTCTCTTCTGTACACTACATATAGTCTCCCCAAGCACAACCAGGAGCGATCCTAACTACAGAACCAAAAGTAAGCTCTGAGAAACACTGTCTATTCTCCCCTCAAAAAACAGAGGGGGTAATCTGGGATTCTAGGAGGTTTTGGGGACCAAAAGGCCTATAGAGGCTTCATTTTAGTTCCTTTATATGCTGAACTGCATATAACTGCATATAAAGCAACACTGCATTTTTTCACTTGATAAAAGTTTCTTTGAGATCACTATTTACAATACAGTTAGTTTATGATAGAATTTTAGGGATGCACCATTCCATTGTGACACCCCCCCGACCAGAGTGTCCATTTCCTTCCTTCATTGTCTCAGTATCCCCCTACCCTGGGCCTCCCCAAATCTCTCACCATAGTAAGCTTAGTTCTGTAACCCAGTTTCTGTTTCTGTTGCCTTTGGTCATTTGTTATCTCCTACACTGGATTCAGTTTAAAGAAAGAGCTCCCAAGTTAAAATACTGAAAAATACTCCTTTCTTCTAACCAGCTGTGGCTTTCTCTTCATTATATCCTACCTCATCATAGGTACAAATGGGAAGACTGAGGCACGGAAAGGGAGAACTCTGGACCTGAGAATCATACAGTGGTACGGTACTTGTCTTGCACATGGCTGACCTGGGTTTGATTCCTGGCATCCCCTATGAGATCCTGAGATCCACCAGAAATGAACCCTGAGCGCAGTAGTGACCTCTGAGCACCACTGGGTATGGTCCCAAAATAGAACAAAACAGAACAGAAAAAAAGGAAGACTCCAGGAAGTAGTGATGAGACTAACTTCCAGGCTTCCTAGCTTTCAGCCCAAGGTGCTTTGAGGCATTTTGGGCAATTCCATAAGAGAGGAAACAGGAAGACACGTCTTGGAATTCTTTTTTATTAAGATCCTGGGGGCTGACTGCTTCTCTTTCTAGTCCTGCCAGGAAAGAACAGAGACTTCTGGGGTTCTGGAGGAAACCCTTCCGGTTTCCTCTCTCCTCCTTTGGCCCCAGACAGCCTCCGGACCAACCTGACTCCCCCCCCTACCCCCAGCATTTATTTCAAGGTGCAACATCATGTGATGGGTGGGGGGGTGCTCTCCCTGTACAGCCCTAGCCTCTGGTTTCTTGAGCCATTCAGCAGTCCCAGCCTTGCCTAAATCTGTAATTCCCTGCCTTCTGTTTGCTGCTCACCCGCAATGGACCTTGCTCTGTCATTGCCCTTCATTTCACACGAAACTGGGGACACTGGGAGCCCCTAGTGCAGGGCTTGTGCATTCTATACCATGGCTCCTCCCCTCTCACACTGCTAAGGAGCATGGTCACTCACAGGGCTTGGTAAGTATAAAGGGGCGATGTCAGTGGGGTTAGGGTCTGCACCACCTGCTGTCCAAGGCTCAATGGTCCAGGTGGCAGGAATTCCCTGATGCTTCCTGGGCACTTTCCCATGTCAGACTTTGCCTTTGGCTGCAGACTTGAACTTCTGCCAGCCTCTTGTGGCTATCTTTCCCCGGGGCAAGGGCTCTTGGTCCAGCCGTCTCTGAAATGCAGGAGAGAATGCAGTGGTTACTCTGAGTGCTACTTGAGATCAACACTGAGGTTGGGGCAGGAGTCTTGAGCCGCTAAGCGTACGTGAAAAAAGTCAAGGCTACTCTGGTGTGCTGTGTGAGTCAGCTGCTTGGCTCTTCCCTTCCAACTGTGTGTGTGTGTGTGTGTATGTCTGTTTGTGTGTGTCTTTATGCGTGTTGGGCAGGCTAGGGGAGGAGAAAGAGAATGAAAAGGAAGTGGAAAAGTGATGGCTAACATTTGCAGGTCAAGACAAATTATAACCCCTCCCACCCCCCTACAAAAGAGAAATCCTAGCCAAGCCCTATGTCTCAGCCACTGAAGACTGAGTTATAGCAGGAATTTCCCATTGATGGAAGCTTGGCAGTGTGGTGCAATAGACTTTATCTTTGGTCTGATGGATGAACATTGAAGTAGAACCTCAACTCCTCACTGTATGATCAGACTTATTCAAAGGCCCCCACTTATATTTTATTGGGGTGCATACCCATTGATGCTTGGGGATTACTCCTAGATTTGCACTCAGGAGTTGCTCCTGGTGATGCTCAGAGACCCATACGGAATGCCTGGATCAAACCTGGGCTGGCTGTGTGTAAGGAAAATGCCCTGCTCACTGTACTATCATTCTGGCCTTGAAAGGCCCCCACTTTCCTCAACCTTGGTTTTCTCAATTACAAAGAGAGGAAAGTCATGTCTGGTTGAAGCAAATGAAACTGCTAATTTGGAGGTTCATAAATGTTTTCTGTCATCACTTTCATATTGGTTTAACACAGAGAGAGTAGATGTCTGACCAAGAGTTCTTGCCCAAGAGTTACCACCCCACCATGGGTATTATTCTTATTAAATGAGATTTTATAATGAAGTGTTTATAACAGCACCCGACACATACTAAATGCTTACTAAGGGATAGTGATGACAGTGGGTACCAGGTACCTAAAAATATATGCTGGTCAGAGATTGAGGCGCAGTCCTGGCTACTTCACAAATAGAGGTTATAGATTAAATGGAAATTTATCAGTGGCATAATCTGAGGGGTTAAAACAGGCGAAAGAGATAATACAGGGATTAAGGTGCTTGCCTTGCTGTGACCAATCCTTGTTGGATCCCTAGCACTGAATATGGACCCTGAGGCTGCCAGGAGATGACCTCTGAGTGCAGAATGAGGAGTAGGTTCTGAGCACTGCTGAGTGTATCTCTAGCTCCCCAAATAAAATAAAATAAAATAGACCATGGCCAATTGCCCCTCCTTTCAAGACTGATTCCACTATAAAATTTCTTGCTTTATCAGTCTTTGTCATGAAACTGCTCACCAACAAAGGTTATTGTTAGAGAGTTCCAGAAGGGGAATAGATTCCATCATTTACTCTGATTCATTCATTCATTCTTCAACAACTTATATTGAGAGCCTATTTTGTGTCAGATGGATACTGTGCTAAGTGCTCAGTTGAAGAAGGTGTGCTCCTCATGCTGGAGGAATTTGCAGTTTACTATGGGAGAAACCACCAAGACAGGTATAGGCAGTCCACTGATGGCAGTGTCAGAGTCATAACAAATGTGTCCTAAGACTCAGGACATATCAGAGGAAATTATCTAACTGTGTTTGGGAGTTATGGAAGGTGTTACAGAAAAAAAGTGACATTCTTAATGGGCCATGAAAGATATGAAAGACCCCATCAGAAAATGGGCAGAAGAAATGAACAGAAACTTTTCCAAGAAAGAGATATGGATGGCTAAAAGGTACATGAAAAAATGCTCTGCATCACTAATCATCAGGGAGATGCAGATCAAAACAACCATGAGATACCACCTCACACCAGAGAGAACGGCAGACATCCAAAAGAACAAAAGCAACCGCTGTTGGAGAGGATGTAGGAGAAAGGGACCCTTCTACACTGCTGGTGGGAATGCCGACTGGTCCAGCCCCTTTGGAAAACAATGTAGACACTTCTCAAAAAATTAGAATTTGAGCTTCCAGTTGATCCAGCAATACCACTTCTAGGAATATACCCCAAAGAAACAAAAAAGTATAGTCGAAAAGACATCCTCACTTATATGTTCATCGCGGCACTGTTTACAATAGCCAGAATCTGGAAAAAACCTAAGTGCACGAGAACAGATGACTGGTTAAAGAAACTTTGGTACATCTATACAATGGAATACTATGCAGCTGCTAGAAAAGATGAAGTCATGAACTTTGCATATAAGTGGATCAACATGGAAAGTATCATGCTAAGTGAAATGAGCCAGAAAGAGAAGGACAGACAGAAAGATTGCACTCATCTGTGAAATATAAAATAACAGAGTAGGAGACTAATACCCAAGAATAGTAGTATATAATACCAGGAGGTTGGCTCCATAGCTTGGAGGCTGGCCTCACACGCTGGGGGAAAGTCATCCCAGATAGAGAAGGGAACACCAAGTAAAATGTGATTGGAAATCCCGCACGGGGAGGGAGATGTGTGCTGAAAGTAGACTAGAGACTGAACATAATGGCCACTCAATACCCCTACTGCAAACCACAACACCCAAAAGGAGATAGAGAACAAACTGAAATGCCCTGCCAAAGAGGCAGGTGGGGTGGTGGGGATGGTATTGGGGGGTGGGAGGGATACTGGATTCACTGGTGGTGGAGAATGGACACTGTTGGAGGATGGGCTCTCGAACATTGCATGAGGGAAAAACAAGCACAAAAATGTGTGAATCTGTAACTGTACCCTCACTGTGACTCACTAGTTAAAAATAAAAATAAAAGAATGACCCATAGGGATGATATATCTGCAAAGGCCTAATTTCTAAATAAAGTTACTTTCACATTAAAAAAAGAAAGATATAGAAGGGCATGGGGCTGGAGTGATAGCATAGCAGGTAGGGCGTTTGCCTTGCACGCAGCTGACCTGGGTTCGATTCCCAGCTCCCCATATGGTTCCCTGAGCACCGCCAGGAGTAATTCCTGAGTGCAGAGCCAGGAGTAACCCTTGTGCATCGCCGGGTGTGAGCCAAAGAAGCAAAAAAAAAAAAGATATGGAAGGGCATTCCTTGGCTGGAAAAAGATGGAATCTCTAGAAGGACATTTTATACAGGAGAAATCTACTATGTGGAGTCACAAGATTGCAAAGAAAAGTGATTGGGATTGCTTGCAAGTTCAGTAATCAGAATTGGTTAGAAGTTCAGTATATCTATCTCAACTTTGGGGAAGGGAATATCACTAGCTGAGGTTGAAGGGGGAAATCAGGTTGGAATTAGGAAGTGAATTGAATGCCAACCTGGAATGCAGGCAAGTGAGAACCAACAGGTAAGAATTTCCCAGAATGTCCAAGCAAGAACCATCCTGGTATTATATGGAGTGAGACCTGGGAATAACGGTTTTAAGAAACATTATTAATAATAATTCTCAACTTCATTGTAAAATAATTTATATATAGCAAAGTACACCCCTTATTAGTGGTCAATTCAATGAAGTTGTGACAAATTGATGTACCAAACAAAGATAGTACTGCCTGACACTCATGGCCTGTCTCTGTATCTCAGGGATTGTGTGTGTGTGTGTGTGTGTGAGAGAGAGAGAGAGAGAGAGAGAGAGGGAGAGAGAGAGAGATAGAGATAGAGAGAGAGCGAAAGCACGTACACTTTGTAACACTTTCCCTTTTCCCTGGACCAGCCATCTGGAAGGGTTGCTCTTATGGATATCATCAGGGAGGATTGCTCTTGGACCAGAATGGGTGTCAGTTTGAATGAGGGAGCTTATATAAGTTTCTCTCATTCAAGGTACTTTTTCAGCCTCTGTTTCCACCCTGTATTTTGGCCAACCCTAGGGAACTCCAGGATTCTCACTTGTGTGATCTTGAATTTGTGATTAGATCCTGGCTCCATGACGGTGGCAAAGGTGGCAATTGAGCATGAGGCTCTATTAGCCAGTGAAGTGTTTCTTGGATACAATTACATGAAATAAGAACAGTAGTGACACACCGATTTTGGATGATGCAAATAGTGTACACACAAGGACTGTCCAAAATGGGGTTCCCTTTGTTCTGAGCCCTAGGCGTGGCTGTGCATGTAAAAGCAACACTATATTTACTATTGACAACGTTTTCCATCAAGGGAAAAAGTTTCCTTGAAGATCTTCACTCCAAAACCTTCACCCTTGATTATTGCTGCACTGCTTTCTGTCACTTTAGGTACATTTTACCTATTTCAGAATTTTTTTTAACATAATAGTTTATTTTTAATTAGTGAGTCAACGTGAGGGTACAGTTACAGATTTATACATTTTTGTGCTCATGTTTCTCCCTTACAAAGTTTGATAACCCATCCCTTCACCAGTGCCCATTCTCCACCACCAGTAAACCCAACATCCCTCCCCCCGTCCCCAGTCCCGTCTCCCCCCACCCCACACTGCCACTATGGCAGGGTATTCCCTTTTGTTCTCTCTCTCTGATTAGGTGTTGTGGTTTGCAATAAAGGTGTTGAGTGGCCATTGTGTTCAGTCTCTAGTCTATATTCGGCCCGCAACATCTTTCCCCCACATGACCTCCAACCATATTTTACTTGGTGTTCCCTTCTCTGAGTTGCCCAGAATGAGAGACCAGCCTCCAAGCCATGGTGACAACCTCCTGGTACTTATTTCTACTATTCTTGGGTGTTAGTCTTATAGTCTATTATTCTATATTCCACAGATGAGTGCAATCTTTCTATGTCTGTCTCTCTCTTTCTGACTCATTTCACTTAGCATGATACTTTCCATGCTGATCCACTTATATGCAAACGTCATGACCTCATTCTTTCTAACAGTTGCATAGTATTCCATTGTATAGATGTACCAGAGTTTCTTCAACCAGTCATCTGTTCTAGGGCACTCGGGTTTTTTCCAGATTCTGGCTATTGTAAACAGTGCTGTGATGAACATATAAGTGCAGATGCCATTTCGACTATACTTTTTGGCTTTTCTGGGATATATTCCCAGCAATGGTATTGCTGGGTCAAATGGGAGCTCAACCTCTAGTTTTTTGAGAATCGTCCATATTGTTTTCCAAAAGGGCTGAACTAGCCAACATTCCCACCAGCAGTGTAGAAGGGTCCCTTTCTCCCCACATCCTCTCCAATAGTGGTTGCTTTTGTTCTTTTGGATGTGTGCTAGCCTCTGTGGTGTGAGGTGGTATCTCATGGTTGTTTTGATATGCATCTCTCTGATGATTAGTGATGTAGAGCACTTTTTCATGTGCCTTTTGGCCATTCGTATCTCTTCCTTGGTAAAGTTTCTGTTCATTTCTTCGCCCCATTTTTTGATGGGGTTGGATGTTTTCTTCTTGTAGAGTTCAACCAGTGCTTTATATACCCTTGATATCAACCCCTTATCTGATGGGTATTGTGTAAATATCCTTTCCCATTCTGTAGATAGTCTTTGTATTCTGGTCACTGTATCTTTTGCGGTGCAGAAGCTTTTTAGTTTAATGTATTCCCATTTGTTTATCTCTGTTTTTACTAGATTGCTTAGTTCCGTGTCATCTTTGAAGATACCTTTATCTTCAATATCGTAGAGGGTTTTGCCTACCTTGTCTTCAATGTACCTTATGGTTTGTGGTCTGATGTTGAGGTCTTTAATCCGTTTTGATCTGACTTTTGTGCATGGTGTCAGGTCGAGTTCTAAGCCCATTTTTTTGCATGTGGTTGTCCAGTTGTGCCAGCACCATTTGTTAAAGAGACTTTCCTTGCTCCACTTCACATCTCTTGCACCTTTATCAAAGATTAGATGATCATACATTTGAGGTTGTGTGTGGGGATATTCCACCCTGTTCCATTGGTCTGCAGTTCTGCTTTTGTTCCAGTACCATGCTGTTTTAATTGTTACCGCTTTGTAGTAGAGTTTAAGGTTGGGGAGGGTGATGCCTCCCATCATCTTTTTCCCAAGAATTTTTTTAGCTATCCGTGGGCATTTATTGTTCCATATAAATTTCAGGATTGCTTGCTCCGTTTCTTTGAAGAATGCCATGGGTATCCCTATAGGGATCGCGTTAAATCTGTATAATGCTTTGGGGAGTATTGCCATTTTGACAATGTTTATTCTCCCTATCCATGAGCAGGGGATATTTTCCCATTTCCTCATGTCCTCTTTTATTTCATGAAGTAGCGTTTTATAGTTTTCTTTGTAGAGGTCCTTTACTTCTTTAGTTAAGCTGATGCCAAGAAGATGTGAAATACCTGAATAGGCCCATAAATATCAAGGAAATCGAAACTGTTATCAAAAGTCTCCCCAAAAACAAAAGCCCAGGTCCAGACGGATTCACTGGCGAATTCTTCCAAACATTTAAAGAAGACTTGTTGCCAGTTCTCCTCAAGCTTTTCCAGGAAATCGAAAAGGCAGGAACCCTTCCGAATAGTTTCTATGAAGCACATATCTCCCTAATACCAAAAGCAAACAAAGACACCACTAACAAAGAAAACTATAGACCAATATCCTTGATGAACACCGATGCGAAGATCCTCAGCAAAATACTAGCAAATAGAATCCAACAACTCATCAAAAAGATCATACACCATGACCAAGTGGGATTCATCCCGGGGATGCAAGGATGGTTTAACATTCGGAAATCAATCAACATAATCCATCACATCAACAAAAGTAAAGATAAAAACCATATGATCATATCAATAGATGCAGAGAAAGCATTTGACAAGATCCAACACCCATTCATGATAAAAACTCTCACCAAAATGGGTTTTGGAGGAACTTTTCTGAAGATAGTCAAAGCCATCTACCATGAACCTATGGCAAGCATTATCATCAATGGAGAAAAACTAAGGGCTTTTCCTCTAAGATCGGGGACAAGACAAGGATGTCCACTCTCACCACTTCTCTTTAATATAGTACTGGAAGTATTAGCAATAGCCATCAGGCAAGAAAAAGATATTAAGGGGATTCAGATTGGAAAGGAAGAAATCAAGCTCTCACTATTCGCAGACGATATGATACTATACCTAGAGAAACCTAAAAGCTCTAGTAAGAAACTCTTAGAAACAATTGACCTATACAGTAAAGTTGCAGGCTATAAAATCAATACCCAAAAATCCATGGCCTTCCTATATGCAAACATTGAGACAGAGGAAAGAGACATGAAAAAAGCAATCCCATTCACAATTGTGCCCCAGAAAATCATATTTCAGAATTTTTAAAAAAATCATATAATACTAGCCTATTGTGTCTGACTTCTTTCAATTACCTTAATGCTTTTGAGGTTCTCTCTATATAGCACATTTCAGTGATTTGTTTGTTTTTATTGCTAAAAATCCATTGTATTAATGTACCATTGCATGTTGTGCATATTGATATAAATTATAACATATATTGATATAGCATTATATCAATATTGATATATTGTAGATATGTTACAGTATGTTTATTTAGTTGTTAGTGGACACCTGGGTTGTTTCTATAAATAAAGATGTGGCTTAGAGGAATATGACTTGCAGTACTTGTGTGAGGGCCCAAGTTCTAGTCCATGCACCACCTAGAGAAGAAAAAGATGCTAAGAACATTTTTACAAGCCTTTTTGTGGACATATGTTTTAATCTCTTGCTGTGCCAGAATTAAATACTAACTTATGTTTAATTATATAAAAAACTACTAGACTTACTTCCACAATTATTGTAACTTTTTATCAGCAATCTAAAAAATGCCGTTGACATTATATCTACTTGGTATTGTTATTTTTAAAAATCTCAGCCATTCTGGTGCATGTGTGTAACAAAATCGGATGGTGACGCTAAATTTGGTTTTCACAGATGACAAATTATGTTGGATATGTCTTTATGACTTTATTAGCCATTTGTATGTCATCTTTCATAAAGCATCCAGGTTTGGGATATAAGTTACATACAGACAATAAAATGTACCCATTAAAAGTGTGTGGATCTTTAGGCAGGCTGGGGGAAAGGGCAGTTCGAATAGAGAAGGGACCACTATGACAATGATGGTTGGAAGGAATTGCTGTGGATGGGAGATATGTGCTGAAAGTGGGTAAAGGACCAAACATGATGGTCTCACAATATCTGTATTGCAAATCATAATGCCCAAAAGGAGAGAGAGATAAAGAGAGAAAATGTGTCTGCCATAGAGGCAGGCTGAGGGTGGGAGGGAGGGATATTGGGGACATCGGAGGTGGGAAATGTACACTGGTGGAGGGATGGGTGTTGGAATATTGTATGACTGAAACCTGATCATGAAAGCTTTGTAACTGTGTAGCTCACAGTGATTCAATTAAGAAAAAGCAGAATGGTGGCCAATTAAACTTGAAATATGGATTTGAAAATACTTGGAAAGTGTTGAGATTCATAGAAATGTGTTAGTGATGCCAGCACTAAAGAAGAGAATAAAGAATCTTATAAAAGATTTTTAAAAAGTGTGCAGATCAATGAAATTTTTTTAGATTAATGAATTTCAACAGCTGAAATCAACCACATAACTAGCCCCATTTACTTAGAAGCTTATCAGTGTCAATGATATTTTCAATGCACTAGTTCTGAATTTCTAGATTTTCTGTTTTATTTTTGCAATTACCTTTATTATTTTCTTTCTCCTGCTTACTTTGAACTGAATTTGCTCTTCTTAAATTTGAAACTGAGGTTATTGATGAGGTCATTGGTCCTGCCTTTTCCCGCTTTTTGCGGGGGTGGTCCACACTCAGAATTTCTCAGAACTTACTTCTGTTTCTGCACTGAGGGATCAATCTGTTGGCCTCTGGGGACCATGTCGGGTGCTGGGGATCAAACCTGGGTCAGCCATGTGTGAGGCAAGTGCCTTATCCACTCTACTACCACTATTACTAAGGCCCCAATTCTGTCTCATTTATTTTGTCTTTTCTTTTTTTTTTTTTTTTGAGGGTGGCACACCCAGTGGTGCTCAGGGTTTATCCCTGGCTCTGCATTCATGGATCACTCCTAACAGGCTCGGGGACCATATGAGATGCTGGGGATCAAACTTGGGTCGGCTGCATGCAAGGCATGCAAGACAAATAAATGCCCTCTCTCCTGTACTATAGCTCTGGCCCATCTTTTTATCTTTTCTAATATAGGTCACAAGTGCTACAAACTCCCCCCTAAGTACTACTTTGAAGGCATCTCACAAATTTGTATATGTTTTGATTTTCTGCTATTTAGAAATACTTTCCAGTTCCCTGTGATTGATTCTTTGACCTATGGATTATTAAGAAGTGTGTAATGTAATTTCCAAGTATTTAAGAATTTCCAAGACATATTTTTGGTGTTGATTTCTAATTTAATTCTTCTGAGGTCAGAGAACACACTATTATTTTAGTTCTTAAAATTTATTGAGCTTATTTTAGAGACCAGAATATGGTCTATCCTGGTGAATGTTTCATATACCCTCTTGTATTGTGCAGCTGCTGAGTATTATGTTTTATTTGTGTCATCAGGTCAAATTGATAGTGTTGTTGAACTCTTCTAGAGTCTCACTGATTTTATATTTACATTTTTTATTAGTTACTGAGAGAGATTTGTTGACCTTTACAACTATAATTGTGATTTTATTTCTTCAGTTCTGTCAGTTTTGGCTTTATGTATGTTAAGCTTGTTATTGTTATATTGTCCATATAAAGTGACCCTTTTTATTATAAATGTCCATATATTCTGTGTTTTCAAGCTTACTTTAGAATTAACATATTCATGCCTGGTATGTGCTTATCCATTTTTTGGTTTTAACCCATTTGTATCTTTATACTTAGAGATGTTTCTTAAACATAGAAAAAAAAGGTTGGGGCCCACTTTGATTTAAACACAGTAGCATAACCCTAACCTTTAATTATGATATGTAAAGTATATTTATGTTTAATGTAGTTTCTAATATGGTTAGGATAGTTTATGTTTAATATAGTTTTTGATATGGTTAACTTTAAGTCATTATTTCTATTTTTTATTCTTCTTATCTGTATTTCACCAACTTTTCCCTCCTTAACCTACTTTTTTTGGGTTTAGAAGTTTGGTTTCCTTTCTTTCTTTCTTTCTTTCTTTCTTTCTTTCTTTCTTTCTTTCTTTCTTTCTTTCTTTCTTTCTTTCTTTCTTTCTTTCTTTCTTTCTTTCTTTCCTTCTCTACTTCTTTCTTTCTTTCTTTCTTTCCTTCTCTACTTCTTTCTTTCTTTCTTTCTTTCTTTCTTTCTTTCTTTCTTTCTTTCTTTCTTTCTTTCTTTCTTTCTTTCTTTCTTTCTTTCTTTCTTTCTTTCTTTCTTTCTTTCTTTCTTTCTTTCTTTCCTTCCTTCTCTACTTCTTTCTCTTTCTTCTTTGTTACTGAGTTGGGAATTAAACCCAGGCCTCAGACATGGAAAGCAAGTTCTGAGTTATATCCCTAATCCATGAGTATTTTCCTGGAAATATTTTTATTTTAAAGACTCAGAACATTTTTGTTTGTTTTTGGGCCACACCTAGTGGTATTGAGGGCTTACTCCTATCTATATGCTCAGGGATCATTCCTGGCAGGCCCAGGGGACCATATGAGATGCTGGGGATCGAACACAGGTTGACCACAGGTAAGGCAAACACTCTACTCACTATAGGACTGCTCCGTCGTGGCCTCAGGAATATTTCCATGGTAGAGCACCTGCCTTACAAGTATGTGGCTCATAAGTCTATGGATTCGATCCCCAGCACCCATGTCATATGACAGTTCGATCTCATAGGCACTGCTGCTTGGACTCCTTTGGAACTATGACAAAGCGTGAGACCTCTGACACGCAGTACAACCAAAATGTGTGTGAGCACCAAAACTTAAGTGAGTGATCCTCAGCTAGTTCCACAACGAAGTGTGTAAGCACTGCAATCAAGTGTTCATGTGTGACTCCATGTTATCACAGAAATAACCAGAAAGGGAAGGGAAGGGAAAAAATTTTAAATGTCTGTTTTGAAATAAACTTAGATTTATAGAATCATGGTAAAGACAGTTTCCATATGCTTTTTACCTTTCTATCTCAGCATTACAGCTAGAACTAATAAATATTATTTTCAGTTTCTGAGCCATACAAGTGTTTTCTTTTTAAAATTTTATTAAAGCACCATGATTTAAAAAGTTATTCGTAGTTGAGTCTTAGACATACAATATTACAGCACCAATACCACTCCTTACATTTCTAACCATACTTCCTTAATTTAAACGTCTTACCCAAACATAGTAGAGCGATGAAAGCCAAAACATTCACATTAGCATAAAATGGGTCATTGGAGTACAGACTTTATTTGGATTTTTTCTAGTAATGCCTTTCTTTCTGTTCCAACATCCCACTAATGAGTCTACATTTGAATTAGTTACCATGTCTCCTTAATTTCTTCTTGGCTGTGACAGTTTCTAAGACCTTTCTTGGTTTTGATGACCTGCAAAGATTTGGGGGGTTATGTTTGCTTTGGTGGGGAGGAACACCCAGTGGTGCTCAGATCTGGCTCCTGACTCTATGGTTAAGGATCATCTAGCAGGAGACTATATGTGGTACTGGATAGTAAATTGGGGTCAGCCTCATGCAAAGTAAGCCCCTTAACCTCTGTACTACTTCTCTGCCCCCCACATTTTCAATATTTTGGGGGGTGGGTGTGTGAGGACCATATCTGGTGATGATCAGGGCTTTCTCCTGGCTCTGCACTCAGGAATCATTCCTGGTACTGAACTGGGGATCATATGGGATGCCACGGACTGAACCCAGGTCAGCTGTGTGCAAGGCAAGTGGCTTAACTGCTGTACTATCTCTCTGGTTTCCCTAACCCCAAATATTTGATATTTGTTTTGTTTTGGGAATCACACCTGTAGGTGCTCAGGGATCTCTCTTGGTAGTTCTCAGGGAACCATATGTGGTGCTGGGATTCAAACCAGAGTTGACTAATCTCTCTAGCCCCAACCTGGACAGTTTTGAAGATTACTAGACAAAGTATTTTGTAGGACATTTTTCAATTTATCCTTGTCTGATTTTTCTTGATTAGTCTGTTGTTATGAATTTTGGAGAAGATTATCAGATGTGTCCTTGTCATCCCATAATAACAGAGGATATGTGACACCAACATGAATTGCTGATGATGGTGATAAACCTTGATTATTTGGTTAAAATTGTGTCTGTCAGATTGATTCATTATTAAGCTCCTCTTTTCCACTTTTCAAATTCTAATCATTATTAGTCATTACATTCAACCCACACTAAAGAGGAGAGGAATTAAATTCTACCTCCTAGGGACAAGTATGGAGAAATAACTGAAATTTTTTAATTTCTATTTTATTTCCACCATTGACTTACTAGATATAACTAGGTTTTTAATGCAGTTACTCTAAATAGGCATTTATTCCTTATTACAATCTATCTTCAAATACTATTATATGATTTAATATAAAGTGAAAACCTTAAAAGAGCAGATTTTGATTTCCGACTTCCCATCCTTTGTGGCATTGTTACAACAGAATTTGTTTCTACATATAGTATAAATTCCAAAATACATTGTTATTATTTGTTTTAAGTCATTAATTAAAAAATAATTTATCAAGGTGAGGTTTATAGGACATAAAATTAAGCATCTCAAAGTGGAAAATTCAGTGGCATTTATGCCATTTAATTGTTTAAAGAAAACGTTTTTAAAGGACAAAAACAAATATTTTTTATATTTACCATTCTGGTACTTAGCATTGCTTTCTGTAAGTTTGATTGTCCTTCTGGTAACATTCTTCTTGATTATTTCTGTTGTTTTGGGGTCAGACTTGGTGGTGCTCAGGCTTTACTACTGGCTCTGCACTCAAGGATCACTCCTGGTGGGGCTCCAGGGACCATATGGAGTGCTGGGGAATAAAACCTGGGTTTTCCAGCTACAAGTCAAGCACTCTGACCACTCTACTATCCCTCAGACCACTGGTAATATTTTCCTTTGATGTGAAGAAATTCCTTTAGCATTTGTTGCAGTGTAAATCTTTGAATACAATTAAGACTGCCATTGTCTTTTGACTTGCAGCATCTCAGTTGAGAAGTCAATGGTTATCTTGAGCTTGGTACTACTGGGTGTCAAACAACTATTTTTCTAGAGCATTTTTAATATTATGTTTCTGTTTGTGATTTTTATTTTTATTTATTTATCTTTAATGAATCACCATGAGACTGTTTGTGATTTTTTAGTAGTTTACTTGTGATGTATCTTTTCCCCCCTATTTTTATCCTTGTTGAGCTTTGTCTAGCTTCTTGGATTTATCATGTAGGAGTTTTCATCAGATTTGCCAAATTTTCAGTCATTATTCATTCAAATATTTGTTTCTGCTTCCAGCTCCTCCTAGAAGTCTAATTACACATATGCTAGATAGTGAGGTATTGAAGCACAGATCACTGTTCATTTTTTAAAACAGCAGCTTTACTGGGATATAACTCACACATTGAACAGTGATCTGTGTAAAGTGTACAATTCAATGACTTTGGGAATATTAACAGGATATGTGCAACCATCATCACAATCCATTTTGAACATTTTGGGGGCAATACTTGGCAGTGCTCAGGGCTTAATCTTGGCTCTGCACTCAAAGATCACTCTTGGTGATAAAACAAAGTATATAGTTTGAGCCATATATGAGCTCAGGGTTTGGGCCCAGGCTGGCCACATGCAAGACAAACATCTTACCTGTTAGAATATAGCTTGGGCCCATATTTTTTAAACGCTTGGATCCAAGTGTTTTAAAAAACACTTTCTATCACTTCCAAAGAGGTCCTACACCTTTAAGCTCTTCTCCCATTTCTAAGAAACCACTAATCTTTCTGTCTCTATGGTTTTGCCCCTTCTGGATATTTCACTTGAACAAAATCATAAGTGATCTTTTGAGAATGGTTTCTTTCCCTTAGTATAACGATTTCAATGTTTTTCCATATGGTTTATCACTCCTTTTTATAGACAAACAATATTTTATTGTATGAATACACCAGGATTTTTTACTTATTTATTCTGGTATATTTTTCCATCAACTTTTTTCTTCTGTCTATGGTTAACTTTGAGATGCTTTAGTGATTATTATCTTCTATATAACTTCCTTTTCTATCTATATTATTAAACTTGCTGTGGTGCATTATATGATTTCTTTATTTCAAGTATTTTATTTTCATCTCTAAAAGTTCTGTTTTATTATTTATGTGATGTTTACAAATGTACATGTCTATGTATATATCTCCTTAGTGACTTTGTTTTCCTTTAAATCCTTGAGCATATTTCTAATAGCCATTGTAAAAATCTTTATTTGTTAATACCAACATCTATGGCATTTCTGACTTTGTTTCTATGTATTGATTTCCCCATTACTGGCTGTAGGAACAGCACCTTTTCCTGTTTCCTTACTAATCTAGTAGTTTCTAAAACTTAGATCCCTAGATATTGTGAGTAACTCATTATTGACTGTCTGGATTTGTGTCCTCCTTTAACTTTGTTCTGAATGGCAGCTAAGTCACCTGAACTCAGCAAGAGCCTTTCTAAATTTCATCAGAGCAGGTCTAGAGTAACTGGCATATACTCCTAAGCTATGGCCTTCACTGGGGTTTCTGTCCTAGGTTTTTCTGCTCTAGCAGATAGGCAATTAAATGTCTCCCAAACATGTAAGAGCTTTGGGGATTTCATCTTATAGTTTCTTTGATGTTCTTTGCCTGGATATGTGGGGTTTCCCCTAGGTATGTGTAGCTCTGTAACAGTCACCAATCAAGAGGATCTCTATGCAGACCACTTGGAATATTACCTAAAATGCTCCCTCCTATCCATAAGTTTGTCCTACACATCCCATGCTTCTCAGCCCCCCAAATATCGTGAGGTTTTAAAAAACTCATGTGTGCCACTATACTATTCTGGAGTTTCCCCTTTCCACAACACAGTCCAGAAAGTGCCTCCAGAAAGAAACCAAGAGCCATCAGTGATTTCTCTCATTTGTTTTCCCTTCTCTCAGGGACCATGGTCCTCTACTGCCTGGTGGTCAATGTTTATAAACAGCTGTTTCATATATTTTGTTCAATTTTCGAGTGTGTTTTTTTCAAATGGCAGGAGGAAAAGTTAGATACAAGTTATTCCAACATAGTTAGAAGCAGGAGTCATAGTAGAGGTTTTTAAGCAGGGAAGAGATATAATCATATTTGTTTTTAAGGAAAAGTTTGTGGTTGCCCGGTGCTCTCTTGGCTGGACAAGAAGTAAATACTGGGGCAGAAAGACAAACTAGGAGCTTCTTGGCTGGACAAGAAGTAAATACTGAGACATAAAGACAAACTAGGAGGTTATTTAAGTGGTCTATAAATGAGTTGATGGTAGTGTTAGCTAAAGAAGTGGAAGTGGAACAGAAGAGTTATAAGGACATTTGAGAGACATTATTTAGAAGGTAGAATTGGTAAGACTGGCTGATAAATTTGATATGGGTGATAGGTTATGTAAAAGGTAAAGTTCAGGATATCACCCCTCTCCCCAATATTATATCTTGAAACAATAGAAGGATGACATTCAGTAAAATGGAGACGATTGGGGCAGGAAAAGATTTTATTTTCACTTTTGGGAGGAACACATGTGTCATTTATTTTCTGGATGGCTAGAAGGGAGGTGACAAGTTCAGTTGTCTAGGTATGGAATTTGAGGTGTATGTAAGTTACCCAAGTGGAGAAAGTAGTTGAATGTGTAGATCTGAGATTTGGTAGAGTTGGGGCTGGAGCAAAAAGTGTGAAATTTATGATGTGTGTGTGCACATGGAAAAATGACAGCTGAAGTCATGGGAATTGGTGAGGCTATTCGAGGGACTTTACAATAAAAAAGATGACCCAGCACAGAGTGAATGACCCCATTTACTATCAGAGAGTTAGACACTGCAAGAATGGGTCACAGACATGGGGGAAGTTGGTGTGGGAATAAATTAGATAAATGCAAACCCTATTGGTCTTCATTCATGGGCACAAGTGTTGGGAGATATGCTGTGGAGGCACAGGCCCCAGGGATGGGATGGGGTTTCTAGCAGAGAAATTGCTTGAGAGGTCCCACAGTGTGTTCGGTTGTCTTTACTGATCTTTTGGCTCTTGCCCTGCCCTCCCTCCCTGTCCTACCTCTAGGCACAAACAGAAACACTGTGACACGGAAAAGGAAAACTAGGGCAAACAAAGAAAAAATAGAAATTGAAATAGTTTCTAGGCCTTAAAACCTCAACTGGTACTATTTGGGACAAGGCAGAAGTTACCACTCTTTCTCTACTCGTTAGCATTGTCAACTTGGCCCTGCACCCTGCAGCTGGTCTCTGCGGGCTGACCACACTTCAACCAGCCCACACATCTTCACCCCCACCACTAGCCCTGGGAACTGTTCCAGGTCCTCCCCAGTCATTCAACCATGTGGCCAGCCCAGGGAATGGAGTAGGGTTTCAGAACAACTAGCATAGACAAAGAGACTCAGGAAAAGATAGCTCAGTGCAGTGGTAGTAGGGAGCTCCAGAACCCAGTACTAGTTGTCCACCATCAGTGGCCTCTTTATTTCTAGCCTAAACTCCCTCCTTCTCCTTCCCAGAACAAGTAAACCAGCAATGGGGCCACCACCCAGATATGATTTGAATTCATCCACTGTGGCCTATTCTCCAATTGGATCCTGTCTATTTTTCAAATGAGCTGGGAGCTCTGAAGGCCAGAGAGGTAATGCAATCCCTATAGGACTGACTTATACACAGGAAGTAGAAAAAATGCCTTGGGGCAAGTTGACGGGGATCTGTCTTCATTAGATTTACTGTCAATTTTGCTGACAACTCAGGTATGTGGCTTTGGCTGACTGCCCACTCTTCTTGAGTTGGGGATTGGCCCCACAACCTGATAAGATTGACTTTTGATATGCTGAAGAGTTCCCTTTAATTGAGAATGTCCTGTGGCATGTGATAGGGTCTGGTTCCCCCTACCCAAATTTAATTTGCATTTGACTTCTCCAAGGACACAGCTCTTGGTAAAGGGAAAGGCTTATTTGAGGGATGAAAAGGAATCAGTCTTTTGACTTGTGGGGACAGGGGCATGGGGAGGGATTTTCCAGGACTTCTATTTTAGGAAACAGGAAGTCCCTGAGCTGAGACTTGGTTGCAGATTGTCTTCATCACGGTAAGCGCTATGTGAGGATGGCACCTGCTCCTAGACCAGATGGAAGGAGCCTGTCTCAGTCCCATCCAGACCTGGGAGAAATATGCTCTGTTTCACTTTGCATACAATCTTCTGGGCTGGAGGAATGAATGTACTCAGCTGCCTATCCTGACCCACCACATCCTTGCCTTATGAGAAACAGGCACCAAGACGGAGTTACATGTGCTAGTGATCTCTTGGGGGAGACACCTGTAAGGCCCTTGGAAGAAGGATCTGAAGAGCCTTCTATCCACGGTGCAGGTCTGACTCCTGTGTAAGGAGAGAGGAAAGGAAGGAGGCTGGGAAGATGGATCAAAGGGCTAGAGCAGAGGTTTCTCATGTAGGACAGTTCCGAAAGACAGTTCCTGGTACCACATTGCTCTCCTGAGCAGTGCTAGACTGCAGCTGAGTTCTGAGAAAGTCTTCGTCAGATTGATGAGAAATCCCTGAGCAAAGTTTTCCTGCTGCTGGAGTCCTGTAACTGCTTGGAATGAGTCTCCCTGCCACACTTAGTCATTGGCTAGGAGCAGTCTGGGAACAGCCGTGAGCACCGGAGACCCAGCAGTGGAACAGCTGGGTCTGTCAGTGATCTCTGCTTCCTTAGGCTGGGTCTCTCCAAGGGCGAACTGAGTAATGCCTCTCCAGCCCCCACACTGTCTCTGAAGCCTCTCAGAATCTCTATCTTTCACCTTGCCCTGGACCAGACCTTGCTAGTTTGCTCTGAAGGCAATTGTTTCTCCCCTTTGTGCTGAATTCCGGGCTAGGCAATCTGTCTGTGCCTGTCCAAGTTCCATAATGGAGTCCTGGCTCCCAGAGCCCGGCCTTGCTGGAGAATCTGCTGAGTCCATGCAGGTTGGAGAGGGGTTATGATTTCCCCACAAAGGCCAGATGGTCATTGCGGGAACATTGACAATTGCCCCCAAAGGAATGCTGCTACATCTTCTCTCCTGGCTCTGTGTGCTCTGCTCTGAGATGGACATGCAGGCCACCTCCTCCTCCCCTGAGCTTTCAAGGAAGCCCCAGTCCCTCGGCTTCCTCATGGCTCTATATTACTCGGAATTACTCCTGGAAATGTCCAGAGGACCATGCACAGCGCTGGGGATTAAACAGGAGTTTACCATATGCAAGACAAGCACCTTAACCCTTGCATTATCTCTCCAGGCCCTGCCAGTATGGATTCTTTTATTATTTTTTTTTCTTTTTGGGTCACACCCGACGATGCACAGGGATTACTCCTGGTTCTGCACTCAGGAATTACTCCTGGCGGTGCTCAAGGGACCATGTGGGATGCTGGGAATTGAACCCGTGTCAGCCGCATGCAAGGCAAACACCCTGCCCACTGTGCTATCACTCCAGTCCCTTGCCAGTATGGATTCTTACCATGATGTTTGGATGTCTCGATGCCTGGATGATGGCTCTAGTGAGTTCTTCGCTGACCTGAGCTGCCAATGGAGGAGAAAGGAAAAAGGATGTGGTGGTGGGCAATGGGCAGCAGACTAGGGCCAATGGTGTCACCACTAGTCAGGATTCTGGGAGAAAATATTTCATCAGAATTGGCACAGGGCACTCACCCCAGCCTGACTGCAGGCTCCCTTAGCCAAGTAAAAGTTTGTTACAGCATTGTGATTCCAGGAACTAGTCTAAAACCTGGGACACGGTGAATACCCAATACTTGTTTGACTCCCCTCCCAGGGAGCCCCTTTGCCTTGCACTCCAGTGCTGGGTTTCTGAAAGCTGGAGCATTTCCCAGTCCATGGTGATGTTCTAAATCACAGCCTGGCCTAGAGTAATCACTCCACAAAGAACAGCCATGGGGTGTAAGCGACCTGTTCTCAGAAGCACGACAAGGGGGAGGAGGGACCCTGCATCTGAAAGCATCCAGCCTGATGAGGAGACACAGCGCCTTAGGCAGCAGATGGGAGCCAGAATGTTCTCTGAAGTAATTAGCCATAAGGAGCCATTTAAAAGAAAGCCAGGAGCAGGAACATAGTCGACTGCAGCTGGCTTGAGAAGACCTTGGCGTTGAGGGGGATGTTGGAATGACTGGGGTGACAAGAGCTCACTGGAGCCAGCTGCTCCACATATCCTTTCTGGGCTCCTTATTTATAGAGAACACATGTTCTGACCCAGAACTTAGGACACATGATCTGACCCAGGGCCTCGATGTGGGAAATCAGGGCTGGCTTGAAAAAGCCTACAAGATGCTTCCTCGTCTCCTGCTGGAACGGCTCTTGGGAATAGCCCGGAGGGTGACCAGCTTCTCTGAAGGGACCGACCAGGAAGCCCATTTTGGGTTCCTTTATTGAAGGTTGGCATCGCCTGCGTCCATCGAGGAAGGAGGATGACTTCTTGGAGCGCCAAGAGAGCAGCATACTTAGTCTCTGCATCCAGATCAATCTGGGCAACCCCCACCCCCCGCAGAGGCTCACCTTTACCATGACATCATATCCCTCCAGGTGCTCCAGTTTTAATGCAATCAGAGCCAACATCTCATTTGTTTAGGCATTGCTTTTCAGCTGTCAGCTGTGGTCACAGATGACTTGAGACTGCAAATGAAGAGGGTAGGTTCCAAGGCTCCGCCAGATTTGGGGGTGGGGGTAATATTCTGGGCGACTTTTGACTCAGTGAGGGCACATCATTGACAGAAGGGACCAATAACAAATGTCCTTTCCATGGAGCTGTTTTTTTGAGTTATCTTTTTCTACTCTGGGAATGGGGTTGGCCTGGGCCTTCTATATGTTATCTGATACAGGTAGACTAGGATGGAGGGATTAGGTTGAGGACAAGCTTAGGGTTCAATTCGGACCAGAATGGAAGAAAATGACCTACATTGGGATAGAATCCTTAGTCTTTTTTTTAATTTATTTTTTAAATTGAATTACCGTGAGATACAATTACAGAGATTTTGTGATTGGGTTTCAGTCATACAATGTTCCAACACTCATCCCTCCACCAGTGTACATTTCCCACCAATATCCCCCGTATCCCTCCTGCTACCCCCACCCCCTGCTGGCTCAATGGCAGGCACTTCTCTCTCTCTCTTTTCTTTTGAATATTATGGTTTGCAAATACTGAGAGTCCATCATGCGTACCCACTTTCAGCACACATCTCCCATTCAGGGAGATCCCTTTCAAACATCATTGTCAAAATGGTCCCTTCTCTGTTCCAACTGCCCTCTCCCCCAGCCCCTGAGGCAGGCGTCCAACCATGGACCATTCATCCTACCCCTTGTTTCTACTGTATGTGGATATTAGTCTCATACTATGTATTTTTATATCCCACAAATGAATTCAATCATTCTATGTCTGTCCCCCTTCTCTGACTCATTTCATTCCATATGGTACTCTCCATGTCCATCCATTTATAAGCGAATTTCATGATTTTACTTTATAACAGCTGTATATGGAATCCCTAGTTTTGCCCCTACTGGGCCAGATATCACTAAAGTTAATCAATTCTCGGCATTTATTTTATTTATTTATTTTGGTTTTGGGTCATACCTGGTGGTACACAAGGCTTACTCCTCGTTTTGCACTCAGAGATCATTTCTGGTGGGCTCGGGGAACCATAGAGGGTGGTAGAGATTCAACCTGGATCGGCTGCATATAAGGCAAATGCCCTACTTGCTGTGATATAGCTCTAGTCCCAGTTCTGGGCATTTTATATACAGCCTGTGAATTCACAAATGATAATGTGAAAGATATGTGCAAGAGACTCAACTATTACTAGCCATTAGTGTGGCAATGACTGTGCTTGTTCTACTGAGTCTTGACTAAACACAGTGTTCAGAGGTACCGGTTATTGTCAGGCTGAATGGATAGGTCTGGATTCTCAGAATGTGCAAGCTCTCAGTGAAAAGACACAGGACACCATGGTGAGAGCTTTGGCAGCCCAGTATTTGGTTTCTTCCTTCTTTTCTTGACTGACACTGTGTGCAATGGCTTGTGCTTACTGCTTAACAGGTATTATCTGATTTCATCCCTGAGGCACCCTTTGAGGGAGGGAAGATATCATCCCATTTGCAGATGAGTAAACTGAGGCCAAAAGGTGTTCTATAAATAGTCTATACATTTGAAGCCAGGTTAGGATGGAATGATAGAATCTAGAGGTTTTATGACAGAAACGTCAATAGAAACGTAATTGGTTTCTAATGATAGCCATTACCTGCAGTTGTTTCCACTGAAAGGTATGACTCTCTCTCTCTAATAAGTCATGTTCAACACCATTTTGATTAAGAATGTGCAGTAATGCTGTCCCCATATGCCATTTTGATTCAAATCCCTCAAATGGCTTTTATTTTATTTTTTCCCAACTATATAGGCTGCCTAATTGACCGATGGGTAGATTCACCTTATTTTTTCAAAATTTTATTTATTTATTTATTGAATCACCATGAGATACAGTTACAAAGCTTTCATGATTGAGTTTCAGTCATACAATGATCGAACACCCATCCCTCTACCAGTGTGCATTTACTACCACCAATGTCCCCAGTATCCCTCCCACTATCCCCACCTCACCCCTGCCTCTATGGCAGGCATTTTCCTTCTTACTCTCTCTCTACTCCGGGGTATTACGGTTTGCAATCCAGAAACTGAGTTTCCATTATGTTTTGTCCTCTGTCTATCTTCAGCACACACTTCTCAAGACTTAAAAACCATTCTCATGGTTGTATAACCTACCACTCAATGAAGACAATGAGCATCATTTGATGGACTGGGGAACAAGGAAGTCACCTCAGGTGACTGTGTGATCCATTTTCTTAGTTCTGATAGTGCTGTCATGATAACGAATGAGAGAGAGAGAGCAAGAGAGAGAGAAACAGAAGTTTGTGTCTAGTTAATAAAGAAGAGCTGAAAGCATGAGGCCTCAGTTCAACCCCTGGCATTACAAAAAGAGGGTCAGAGCAATAGTACAGGGGTTAAGGCACTTGCTGACCCTGGCTGGATCCCTGACAACCCATAGGGTACCCCTCAG
The DNA here is from genome assembly GCF_027595985.1 of Sorex araneus. NCBI lineage: Eukaryota > Metazoa > Chordata > Mammalia > Eulipotyphla > Soricidae > Sorex > Sorex araneus. The sequence goes on from NC_073313.1 coordinate 87,255,132, forward strand.
ATCACTATGAATGATCCTTGAGCACTCCAGATGTCATCCCCAAAAGAACCAATCTATCAACCAAACAAACAGCAAAAAAATGGAAAAGAGCATAGCCTATATTAAATAAAATCACTATGAATGTTTGTGTCCTTAAACATTTTGATCAACTTGTCATTTTTTGGTAATCATTGAAAGGGGGGAAATGAGAGAAGACCAAGCAGGGTTAGAAGTTGGACTCATATCAATCTCACTCCAGAGATCTTATTGCTGTTATGTTCTGCTGACTCGAGTGTTCCCTGGGGTCCAGCTTGCCACAGGACACCCCAGGGGGTCAGCTGGGCACCAGAGATCTTGGCATGCCTGATGCAAATCATTCCCAGCCTGCCTCATCCACAACACCCTTCTCCTTGGAACTCATCAGGGGCCCTGTGGGCACGAGTCCACTCCCCGGTACATATGCTGTCTTCATAGACTCACCCTCAAATGACTGGAGTGGGGCCACTCAGTTCAAGCCCGTGCCACATCCTGCCTCTTTGTCTTCCTTGGCTCTGCTCTACTCCGCAGCCCTCCCGCCTCCTGATAACTGTGGGAGAATCTGGCACCAGGCACAGGCCGTTAGCTGGCCTCTGTCCAGACTGTATTTCACTTGGCTATTTCCTCACCATATTTCTAACCTCCCAGGATCTCTAGAGACTCCATCTCAGTGTTGGCGGATTCTGAACAGTTCGCTTTGAGCTCATCTGTGGATTTCATTAGCGTGCTGTTTACTGGCATCTTACAAAATTTTCAAATAGCTGTTCCTGGAGTCTGAGGCTGGGGTGGGTGCATGTGGTTGGTCAGAGCTTGGTGTTCATGAAATGGAGCGTGCGGATCTAGACCACACTTGGTCTGGTCAGTTGTACTGGGTTCCCAGCCACAGACTGAGGCTGATCCTAGACCTTATATCAGATGGAGCCTGAGTCCTATTGACAGGCCAACACTGGAGTCTGACTCTGGAATGGCAGTGTGCACAGAACAGTATAACCTACGCACCCACAGAGACACTGGCTTAGAAGATTATCCCAAGTGTCTGCCCCCTCTTCAGCGTCTTGTCACCCTCCTTGCAGGATTTAATGCAGACCTGGGTCTCTGCATTGTATCCAGTGGAGTAGGAATACTATAGAGAAGGGAAATGTTTTGACCCTCTCCCCCACCCTTGTTACCAAGCCTCCACTGGGGCTGTCTTCTCTGCTCTTCCTCCTTATCTCAATTGATTTGTCTCCAACAGGCTGCTAAAGGAATACAGATGGCCAACTGGTGGTGGCTATGGCTTATGTGGTTGGGAAATCTCATTTTTGCCTCTTTTCCAAGATAGTTCAGGAAAATGGGACAAAAACATGATGGTTTGTGTGTCCCTGTGTGCCTAGCTCAGCTATCTCTGCCCTCAATGGCAGCAACGACTGGGCTGGCTCTGAGTTATCTACCCTGGCCCCTCTAAGTCAAGTTACAAGGTCCTTAAAGGTGAAGCTGTGGCTGGACAACACACTGGGTGATTGAGGATTGGGTCCACACCCTTGCTTTAGCTGCCCACACTTCTCTCTTAACCAATCACAGGGATTCTGGGTCCAGGGTGTTATATTTATTTTTCAACCTTTATAAGTGTCTAGACCATTGGTTATATTTGTAACTCTATTATAATTTTTATATTTTAATATCTTTCATGGCCTCCTCTTTCGGCCCCAAACAGGACAGGCTAGGAGGGAGACAATAGAGGCTGAGGGCCATGCCACCAAGGGCTGATCAATATTATCCCTGTGCTCATTGGTGGTGCCAGGCAGTTGCCCTATACAATTAGGGGAAATTGAGGGTGTCATTGTGCCACACAATGGTAGCAGACTGTATGCTGTGTTTTTGAATTGTATCCGCTAAACCCAAGTCCCCAGGGTGGTGGTATTTGGAGGTAGGGTCTTTGGGTGGTGATTAGGTCATAAAGGTGTGGGCTTTACCATGGGATCAGTGCCCATTTAAGAAGATACAAGAGCGCTCTCAAACGCTCTCTTTCCATTCCCTTCTCTTCTTCCCTCTATCTCTATCTGTTCCTCTCTCCCAGTCCCTCCTCTCTGCTAGGCGAAGACACAATGAGAAGATGACTGTCTGCAAAACTGAGACAGAGACTGAATCAAGAACTGGACCATGATGGAACCCTGACCTTAGACTTCCAGCCTCCAGAACTGTGAGGTAAGCATATCTGTTGTTTGAACCTATCTCTAGCAGCCTCAAGAGATGGAGATAGAACTCCTCACAAAATAGTTGGTTCCTGGGGGCTGGGGAGATGGTACAGCTGGTAAGGTACTGCCTTACACGTGTCCAATACAGATTCTATCCCCAGCATCCCATATGTTTCCCTGAGTACTGCTAAGAGTAATTCTTGAGTGCAGAGCCAGGAGTAACACTTGAGCATCACTGGATGTGGCCTCAAGCTTAAAAAGAGCTTGTTTGGGGCCAGGCATGGAGAGGGTCAGTTATTTTTTTTTCCAGACAGACAAAACAAAGAGTGCTATGCTGGAGGGTAGGGTGGCACAAATGTGCAAAATCAAGAATGGCCAGGTGGGTTTGGGGAGGGGGTAAACTGCAGCAATTCTAGCATACATGCTCGACCTTTGCCTGGTATGTAGCTGACAATCAAATGTTGGGTGTGTGATTGAATGAGCTTGTATCACATGTATCTGTAGGAATCCTGGTCTTGTGTGCCTTGCCAGACTGCAAGCAGGTGGTTCTTCGGGAGAGAAGTGGACACACGAGGTCATATAGAGTATCCAATCACGAGTGGGTCTACTAGAATCTGGATTTTTTTATTGGCCCAGTGCTATTTGATTCTATCCACTTTCCTCTCAGTTCATACTGATCTGTCCCATATCCAAGCCCCATTGACAACTTTAGTCAGAGACATAAGCTTTGGGGCTGGACAGATAAGTCAAAGCTCCCACTCTCTTTTCTTTTTTCCCCAAGACTCTTATGGGCTCCTTTTCCAGGACTGGTTTACTCTAACTCCGGGCTTCAAAACCTCCCTGTGTGCACACCAATGGCCCTGGCTGTGTGCTATGCAGGCAAATTGATGTTGTAAAGAATCTCTTCTACTCCTCCCTCAGGGAGTTTGCTGCTTGCAAAGGAAGGAAAAATGACCCCAAGCATAGCAGAAGTGTGGATCTTGCTTTATCTTGTAAATAAATGAGTTCCTGAAATGTGTGCGGGAATGGAATTCTATATTTGATGCACTAGGGGAAACACAGTTGAAGAAATCCTATGGTGAAAAATTATAAAGTAATGATACAGAACAATTGCATTTCTTGATTTCCTCTCTCCATGATACCTTTTGTTAGTCAGAGTGTGAATCTATTCATTTACTGATGATCTAAGAAAAAAAGTCAGTGCATCTGAATAAACTCATCCTTTCTAGTGACTATCAAAGGAGAGAAAATACACTCTAACCTATAAAATAAAATATGTGTATTTTACTTGCTGTAATTGCTTTTCTTCTTTTTGCTTTTTGTCTTGGGTGCGGGATTGGGGGGCACACTTGGCTGTACTCAGGGCTTACTCCTGGCACTGCACTCAGAGATTACTCCTGGTGGGGCTCTTGGAACCATATGTAATGCTGGAGATGGAACCCGTGTTTATTGTATGCAAGGCAAGTGCCCTATCCACTGTGTTATCTCTGCAACCTCATTGTAACTGCTTTCACAAAGGGAAGAACAGACATGCTGTGTTAATGCAAGGAGTAGAAACTGCATGCTCATAAAAGTGGTTCTTTTCACTGTTCTTTTCTCATAGACTGTGAGAGGAGGTTACTTTAGAGGTGCATGCAAATCTCACTGGAACTGCTACGGAGTTGGTCCTCTGGAATCTACAGAGGATAGGGAATCAGAGACAGAGTTTGGATCCCAGTTTGGCCACTTCCTGAAGGACATTTGTACAAGTGAACTTTGCCCCTGAGGGCATTTTTTAGTCTTTAGTTTCCTTAAGTGTAAAATGGGGACAGTCATAACTCCATCGCATGGTGTTATGACGGTAAAGACACCTGTTCATGCCCATTGGCCAGCCAGATTCTTGGGTGCCGACCCTATGGGCTAGTGTTGGATGGGATTCATAGTCCTCCCTGCACACTGGAGCTCATCGGGCCAGCTCATGCTTCCCAAACAGACCCAGAGAAACCAGGCAAACTGGAAAGACTTCTGCTGCCAATGTGATGATCTCGGTCCCCTTCTCACCTCGGTCAAGCAAAGGTCACCTGTAGCTGCAGGGCTGCTTCCAGCCTGCCAAGTGACTTAAGATTAATGGAGAGCACACTTTCACCCCGAAGGCAGGGAAGTGGGTATGACTTGTACCCCCAGGACAGTTTCACCCAAAGGGGGACAGTATCTGTGGAGATGCACTTCCCTCAGCCCTGCCCTCCAGAGGGACAAACTTGGAGCATATTACCTCCCGCCCCCCAAGTTCCTCAGCCAGTCTCCAATGCCACACCTTTCCTCCTGCTTTCTAAGTCTCTTCACTGGTTCCTCTCCCTGTCTCACCTTCTGTCCTCCCCAAGCGCCACGAGGGGGCGGGTGAGGGGGAGGGAACCTCCCCACCTAAAACAGTCTTTGCCTCTCAGCCTGCTTTTGTGGCATGTGTGGGAAACCCCAATGAAATCACATTTTCTATCTTCTGCACTTTACACCAGAGCCAGGTGGCCAAGGAAACAAGAGCGTGAGAACAGTTCATCACAAAAGAAGTGAATTTTTGGAGAAGGCTACCAACCGGACATCTGTTTTCAAAGCGCTTTCTTTCACCTACATCCTTGTTATTCAAAGCATGGCCCAGCAGCCTGGGCATCACCTGGGAGCTTGTGAGAAATGCAAAGGCACCCCTGGCTGGCTGAATTCAAATCTGCATTTTAACAAGCTCTCCAGGTGGTTGGGGGCAGAGGGTTTCAGATGCGCCCCTCCCCTGCCTATATCATCTTTCTGTACTCTCAGGGAGGTCCCTGAGGAGGAAGTGGGTGGAATAATAGCACCCCTCGCCCCAGCGTGCCCTCCTCTCCCCCACCCACCACAGCATACAATTCACCTGGAACTTCAGTATGTGGCATCATTTGGATAGAAGGTCTTTGCAGAGGGAATTTGTTGAGTCTGAGTGGAGCAAAGCAGCCCTATGGCCAATGATGAGCGTCCTCATAGGAGAACCAGAGGCACAGAAGGCAGCGGCATTGGCAGAAATGAAAGTGATGGGACCATAAGCCAAGGAGCACCCGGAGTGCCCAAGAATATGAAAGGGCAAGAAAGGAGCCGCTACTAGTGACTTTGGAGAAGGGGGGTGGTGGAAGACTAATGGACCTTTTTTTTCCGGCAACGTTCAGGGTTATTCCTGGCTCTGCACTCAGGAATTACTCCTGGCGGTGCCTGGGGGACCATATGGGACGTTGGGAATCAAACCCGGGTCGGCCGCATGCAAGGCAAGCGCCCTATCCGCTGTGCTATCGCTCCAGCCAGACTGCTGCACCTTGATTAATGTCTTCCAGCCCCCCCAAATATGAGAGAATAATTACTGTGTAATTTTTAAATTTTTAAATTGGGGCCACACTGTGGATCATTCTGGCAGGGCTCAGAGGACCAAACCAGGTTGGCTGCATGCAAGACAAGTACCTTACCTATTGTACTAGCACTCTGGCCCAATAATTACTGTTTTAAGAAATTTTATTTACTTTGTGGCTACAAATGGCGATGTTCAGGGCTTTCTCTTAACCTCTGTGCTCAGGGATCACCCCTGGCAAGGTCAAAGGGACCTATGCAGTGCCAGGGATTGAACCTGAGCAAGCTGCATGCAAGGCAAATGCCTTCCCTACTATACTATCTCTCCAGACCCATTTCTATGTTTTTATTTTTATTTATTTACTTTTTAAATTTAATTTAATTCTTTTGCTTTTTGAGTCACACCTGGCATTGTACAGGGGTTAATCCTGGCTCATGCACTCAGGAATTACTCCTGGTGGTGCTCGGGGACCATATGGGATGCTGGGAATCGAACCTGGGTTGGCCGCGTGCAAGGCGAACTCCCTACCCACTGTGCTATTGCTCCAGTCTCTGTTTTTATTTTTTAAAGTCACCAAGTGGGTGTTGCTTTGTTCTGGCAATCCTGGGAAAAGAAAACACCATTCTTGCAGGTTCATACACAGGCACAAAAGTGGCAAAGCCAAGACTCAACCTAGGCTAAGTATCTTGTGCCCTGACATGGGCACCAGGCACGGCAGTGGGTGGTGGGCGGGGGTCCCCAGCAACCCCTCCAGTGTCCTGTTTCTAGTCCTTCCCCAATTTACAGGGGTCTCCAGGACTGGAAAGAATGTTCAGAGACCTGTGGTCAGGTGTGGAGATGTATGGGAACTATGGAAGATTAAGGGCAGTTGGAACAACAGCCCTAACGCTAGATGAGGGACTAGCTCACGAGAGACTAACTCAGCTGTTTGCTTGCGAAATGAACCGCACAGAACCAAGGTGGGGAAAGTGAACTTGACAGATGTTCTGACGGAAACCAAAAATTGGAGTAGGTGGGTGGGTGGTTTAAGTGACCTTCAGCTCAGCTGGGGCTGGGGGCAGGATACTGTATCAAGAAACATTGCCTTCAGCTGCTGGGAGAGAAAAGGCATGCACTCCAGCCGTGGGGAATAGCGTAACTCAGCTGTTCACACCGGCCTGGGAGGCCCCATCAAATTGAGGGGTGAGGTGCCACTTTTTAAAGAAGACTGCGAATGAAAGAGTGTTTGGGGGTGCTCAGAATGGGGAGGAGTCTGAAATGCAACAATGAAACTCTTTGCTCTTCACTGATTGTCCCTGATGGAACAGAGACTGGGGTGGTTAGGTAAGACAGAGGCGGGGTCTGCTTGCCCTCAGGAAGCATACATCCTGCTTGGCAATGTACCTGGGAAGCACATATGATCTATTTTTGGGGGGCGGGGGAGTTAGAAGGTCACACCCAGCGTGATCAGGGTTTACTCCCGGCTCTGCATTTAGGAACCATACTGGCAGTGCTCACGGGGCCATATGGAGTGTCAGGGATCAAACCCAGGTTGCCACATGCAAGGCAAATGCTCTACCCACTGTACTATCACTTTGGCCCAGCACATATGTTCTAGATTTTTAAAAAGCATCCAAGTGTTTCAGAAGAGTTCAGAATGCAGGATGACAGGAACAATTAGCCAAATAGCCAGACCTGCCTGGATCGGGGCAGGTTGGCTGGCTTGAGTGAACAACTGTATTTTCAGTTTTGACCCAATTTATGTTTCTCCTTCCCTCCCTCACCCCCTTTCCTTTTCCCTTGGTTATTGCAATGTGCCAGGAGTCACCTACTTGGTTGTAGTGCATGGCAGATGCAGGGATTGTGCTGAGACATGGAGAGCTGCACCGGGGATCACGTTTGCAACGTCACACAGGCAACTCCTGCATTCTCCCACTGAACTACATCACCTAGCCTCTTCGCCAATTTAGGAAAAGTGAACAAAAGTATTCCCTAGGGGACCAGTGCCTCTTTGAAAGGAGGTCAACAGGTTCAAAGGCCCTGGGGCACGTTTGAAGACCAGGGAAAGGAGTTGTATTAAGGGTTGTTTGTGGTGTGGTCAGAGTCTGCCAATATTTTGTCCATATTATAAGGAATAGGTGGAAGAAGAGCAAGAGTGGGTTGAGTGTCTTGGAAGATAAATCAATGGTTTAAGAGTTTAATAAGTGCTTATTTCCTGTTCTGTGCTCAGTGATCACTCCTGACCATATGGGGTACTGTGGATCAAATCCTGGTTGGCTTCATGCAAGGCAAATGTTCTGCACACTGAACTCTTACTCCAGCCTCTATGGACTGCAGTACCTAGGACTGAGTGATGGACCTCATCACTCACATATTGAGCATGTGATTGGAACCCTGTGCTGGGGCACAGGCATTTCTGGCTATTGTGAAGTGTATCCCTGTATCACTGTATCACTGTCATCCCCGTTGTTCATCAATTTGCTCGAGCAGGAACCAGTAACGTCTCCTTTGTGAGACTTGGCGTTACTGTTTTTGGCATATCGAATACACCACGGGGAGCTTGCCAGTCTCTGCTGTGCAGGCGGGATACTCTCCGTAGCTTGCCGGGCTCTCCAAGAGTGGCAGAGGAATCGAACCCGGGTCGACCGCGTGCAAGGCAAATGCCCTACCCACTGTGCTATGGCTTGCAAGTAATTATAGTGGTGGTGGTGGTGATGTTGGGGTTCAAGGAGACAATAATTTTTTTGCATTGTTGGGGTTTATACTGGGTGTTGTGAGGCACTGGGGATGGAATCCAGGGCCTCACACGTGTAAGACGCATGCTACAACACTGAAGTACAGTCCTAATCTTCAAGAAAATTTTAAATTAACCATAAAATGCAGAATTTGAGAGTAATGAATTAGTTAGGACAGCTCTAACTATAATATCATCACTCACACATTATCATAACTCTCCCTTTGGTTCAAGATATTTTTAAATTGGGTTTATTAAAGCATAATTTATCTGCATTAAAACTCACCCTCAAAGGGAGAGAAGGAAAGTGCCTGCTATAGAGTCATAGAGGCAGGCTGCAGGGGTGGGGTGGAGGGAAGGAGAGTGGAGTTATTGGTGGTGGGAAATAGACACTGGTGGAAAATGGGTGTTGAATCATTGTATGACTGAAACCTGCTCATGAACAGCTTTGTAGCTATATATCTCACAGTGACTCAATTTAAAAAATTAAAATTAAAACAAAAATAAAATAATCTTTAAAAACCCCCTCATCCTCAAAACACGCCTTGCAGCTGACCAAAGTTTAAATTCTCCACAGTATTTGTTCCCCTGAGCACTGCCTGGGGTCACTACTGAGCTAAAAGCTAGGAGTATCCCCTGAGCACTGCTGGGTGTGGTCCCCTACAAACAAAACAAAATACAATTCACCCTCTTACAGGTAAATGTCCAGTGAATGAGTTTCTGGTTTTTTAGAAATTGGTGAAAAGTTTATTGAAAAGTAAAAGAGTGGATCTAGAGATAGTACACTGGGTAACTCACTTGCCTTGCACACAGCCAACTCGTTTGATTGCTGGAACCCCATATAGTCCCCCAAACCCTGCTAAGGATTAATTCCTTTGAGCAGAGTCAGGAGTAAGCCTTGAACACTGCTGGGTGTGGCAAAAAAAAGAACCGAACAAAAAGAAAAGTAGAGAGAGAAACTCTCCAGCTGGGGAGGAACTTAGTATAGGACTAAGTTCAATGAATGGGTTCTATCAAATGTATACAATTATGTAACCACTACCACATTATAGCTGGGAAACCTTTCTATCACCTCTACAAGTTCAAAACAGTTCTCTGAAGTTTATCACGGGGACACAGGGAACTCAGGGAATGGGTGGGGTGGGGGGGACACTGGGACTGTGGTGAAGAGAAGTGGACATTCTGGTGGAGGCTGTGGTACTGGAATGATTTATGCAAGAAACCCTACCATTAACAGTATTGTGAATCACAATGCCCAAAATAAAATAAAATAAATTTTTTTCTGTACCTTCCATTTTTTACTGTTTATTTTCAAATAATTATAGACTTGGAAGAAGTGATTTTTTTTTGAAAACAGGAGAGTCGGTGTATGTACCCTTAGCAGAGCTGTCCCCAATGTGCCTTATATAAATTCAGTGAAATGACATAAGTTCTATAGGATATGCTAAACTACAACCCTTATTTATATTTCATGAGTTCTTCATACACTCATTTGTGTGCACATGTTTGTGTGTCTGCATGTGATCATATCATTTGTATAGTTCTGCAAAACTAGCACTATAAAGAAACTCCCTGGAGCTATTCATTCAGTCACACCCATCCTACCCCCACCATCCATCACTTCTTCTCCACAACCATCCATCACCCTTGGCAACCACTAATCATGGGCTTTCTTGCTGAATTGTCTTTTAATTAGAAAATAAATTGAAAAATGAATTCACATCAGAAAATTCAAAATAATTCAGATAGTGGGAGAACTCCTTGACACTCGTGATCTTAGTTCCTTTCTGAGCATAATGACTGTGAGGACTTTGCATAGCCTAAGCTTTTGTTTATGGCAGTTACATACAGTGACTAATTTAGTTTTATTTCATTTTACACTATTGTTCTTTGAGACAAGGCAAAACTAAATGGCATTTGGCAGGCACTCCCAGTTTGATACTTCATACATGCATACCAATCCTGACGGTGCTCAGGGCACCATGTGGTGCTGAATTGAACTCTTGGCTCACTGCATTGCAAAACAAGTATTCCGACCCTTCAAGCTATCACCCTGGCCCTATGATGGCCAGTTTTATATATCAACTTGACTGGGATAAAGAATGTCCTGATTGAACATATTTCTGGGTATGCCTTTGAGGGTATTTCTGGATGGTATTAGCATTTGAAATGATGGATTTAATAAAGGAGATCACCCTCCCCAAGATGGATGGACATCATTCAATCCATTGAAACCTTGAATAGAATCAAATGTAGTGGGAGGAATCCTTCTTACCTGCCTCCCTAAACAGGACCATTAATTGACTTCCTTTTGCTCTTTGTCTGATACTTAGACCACTGGCTCCCCTGGTTCTCTGACCGGGAGAGCCAATTATCTTATTATACCACCAGCTCTCCTATTTCTCCAGTTTGTAGGTGGCAGATTATTGAATTTCTTGGACTCCATAATCCTGTGACCAAATTCCTTATAGCAAATTGATGTATCGGTATACCTCAATCTCTCTATGTTATTGGTTCTGTTTTTCTGGACAACCTTGATTAATGTACATATAGCACATACATAACAGGCAGAGGTCCTATAACTATAGAAGTGCATGGTTGTGTGTTCAACATATATATTTCATCATACCTATTTTCCACATCTAGATTTTTGTTTATTTATTTATTTATTTATTTATTTATTTTGGATTGAGGACCATACCAATAGTCCAAGGGGGACTACACCTAATAGTCCTGGGCAATCATACAGTGCCAGGTATTGAACCCAGGACTCATATATGCAAATCACATATGCCAGCCCTTTGATGCATCTCCCTAGTCCCCAGTTTGGCTTTTTAAAGCTTAACTGTATGTCGTAGATAGCATTCTATATTTACACATTTATGCCTACTTCCTTTAAAAGAAATCCCTGCATAGCATGCCATACTATGATTGTACTATAATTTGGTTAACCAGTCCTCTGCTGGTGGGCACGTAGGGTACTTTCAGTTTTGCCTTATTACAAACAATGCTGCTATTCCCTGCCTTTGTGCATGTGTGCAAGAACATCTCATAAACTAAGCAAAATGATGGTTTTCTAGAGTGGGAAGGAGAGGGGTAAAGTTTCCGATGACCAACAGAGAATTTCCCCAAACCTTAACGTGACAGTGAATCCATCTGGCATGTGTCCATTCCGGAGGCTGACAACTGCTGTGCTTGAGGATGTTGGCAGTTCCATTAAGCTCTGGGGGTTTGAGATACTCCAACTTAGCCAGGGTTATATCACATGACCAGAATTGCCTCTCTGGTCTGCTAACTACTGGGTCTACATTCTGCCTCAGCCAACAATTAGGTTCCACAAAAATAAAAGAGCCTCAGGCCGTCTTTATTTTTGGAAAACCATGTATTGTTTTGATTAAAGATGTTTTCACTTAATGCTTCCCAGTACATGCCACCCCTGCACAATAGATATGATGGAACCAAGAAGTAAAAGATCTCTTCTCTAGCAGTAGAGGTGGCAATGAATCCATTTTCATCTAAAAAGCTAAAAGAGTAAGTAACTCAGACAAGATTTGTAGAGCTAAAATAGTAGCCTAACCAAAAAAAAAAACCTATATGACTGGAGAATATATACAGAATCCGCTTTTTCAGATTGACAGCTCTTTGGGTGCAAATAGACTAGGGACATTGGAGCAGGGTAGGGTGGCACTATTAGTTCCATGTCAAAACTACTTGTTTAGGCCGAACCCACCCACTGTAAAAACAGGTATGTTGATCCTCTTGGCTGTGCCTGCCCCTCCCCTGCCTCAACCCTGGCCCCCCACCCGAATGGAGGCACATGCCAAGAACCGCCCTCCCCTGCCGCTGTCCCCAGAGCGCTGAACCTACCCACTCCTCCAACAGGTGTATGGACCCCCTAACATTGCCTCCCTGCATCTACCCATCACTGCATACCTTATATATCTCTAACCACAAAACCATGCAGACACTAAGCATCCACACAAAGAAGTTTCTGTGTCTGCACCCCACATATTGGGCACTAGTTAACCCAGACCCCATATATCTTTATGCATAAATAAGCCACTGTAACACACAAAAGATAGATCCATTGCAGGGGCACAAAGTACAATAACATGGGAAAAACTCCAATATGCAAAGGTCACGATGGTAAAACAACACAGAAACCCACCAGGCTTAATGATTGAAGTTGCTAGCCCAGATAAATCAAACAGTAATATTCAACTATATAACCTTTCTGATAAGGAATTAAAAATGGAGCTTTTAAAATTTTAATTTAACTAAGAAGCTCAGAGAAGCAATGGAACATACTACTGTTAAAACACAAGAGGATAGGAGAGCAAAAGTGAGGAAAATGCAAATAAAAATATAAGCAGAAATAAAACACTTGGTACGTAAAATGAAAAACTCAGTGGCCTCAGCAACAGGGTAACAGCTGCTGAGGACAGAATCAGTGAGCTCCAAGATGAGGTGCAGAGAATATCCAGACAACAGTAGAAAATGGAAAAAAAGCCTCAAAATAAACCAGATGTCAAGAGAAAATCAGGATGAAGCCAAGAGGAATAACATAAGAATCATTGAAGTTCCAGAGGGACAGGAAGAAAACCCCAGTGAAGAAGAAACTGTCAAAGACATAATTGCTAAGACATTCCAAGAGCTGAAGAGCACATGTGACCAGATTTAGGATGCCTGAAGTGTACCAGTTAAAAGAAATCCAAATAAAAATACTCCAAGATACATACCGATCAGAATGACAAAAACCATAGACACAGATAAAATTCTGAAAGCAGCAAGATCTAAGAAAGAAATTGCCTATAAAGGAGCATCCTTAAGATTTACAGCCGACTTATCTGATGAAACCCTCAGGGCCCGAAAACAGTGGTGGGATATAGTGAAAAAAACTCAATGAAATAAACACCTCACCAAAAATACTTTAACCAACTAGACTCTCATTCATATCAGAAGGAAAAACAGAGTTTCACAAACAACAACTCAGGAGCTTCATAGACCCAAAACCATGGTTATGAGAACAAGTAAATGGGCTACTTTAAGACAGGAAAAGCCCCTCAAATACACCAAACTGTGGCAGAAAGATTGGACAAAACCCCATAACAATAATCTCTCTCAATGTCAGTGGGCTAAATGTACCAATTAAAAGAGATGGAATTAAACCATCCTCAAAAGTAGATAATGGACCAAACATGATGACCTGTCAGTGTCTGTGTTGCAAGCCATAAAGTCTAAAAATAGAGAGAGAGTATAGGGAATATTGTCTGCCATAAAGGCATGGAGAGGGTAGGAAAGGGGGAGGGTATACCAGGGATATTGGTGGTAGGGAATGTGCACTGGTGGAGGGATGGGTGTTTGATCATTGTGTGATTGTAACCCAAACATGAAAACTTGTAACTATCTCATGGTGATTCAATAAAATTTTTAAAAAGACACAGAGTGGCAAGATGGATCAGAAAATTGAACCCAACATTCTGCTATCTGCAAGAGACACATCTGAACAGTCAGAGCAAACACAGATTCAAAGTCAAAGGCTGGAATGCAATTCTACAGTCACTACCTCAAAAAAATTGGGGTGGTCATTATGGATGGTATCAGATCACATTGATTTCAGACTGAAGAAGGTCACAAGAGACAATGAAAGTCATTTTCTATTGGTCAAAGGACCTGTACATCAGGAAGAACTTACACTCCCAAATGTAACTTACACTCTAATGAGGGACCAGCAAAATACTTAAAACAACTACTCATAGACTTGAAGAAAGACATTGATAGCAATACAACACTAGGACATACTTTAACTTGGGAAGAAATGGAAGAAAGAGGCTTAGTAGATATATACAGGACATTTCATCCAAAAGGGTGAATATGCATTCTTCTCAAGTGTTCATGGGACATTCTCCAAGATATACCACATGCTGGGCCACAAAACATACCTCCATAAAACTAAGAAGATAGAGATTGTATCAACAATCATCTCAGACCATGATGTGCTGAAAATAGTAGTGAATCATACACACAAACAAAAAATCAAATCAATCACCTGGAAATTAAATAGCTCACTATTGAACAATGAGTGGCTTAGAAAGGAAGTCAAAGAGGAAACCAAAAGATTCCTGGAAACAAACAAGAATGAAGACTTGAGTCACCAGAACTTATGGGACATGGCAATAGCTGTGTTAAGAGGAAAGTTTATAGCCCTACAAGCATTCCTCAGAAAGGAAGAGTGAGCCCACGTAAGTAACCTAGTCTTACAGCTCAAGATCTTGGAGAATGACCAATAAAAGGAGCTCAACTCAGGCATGAGGAAGGAAATAATAAAACTTAGAGCAGAAATTAATGAGATGGAAGTAAAAAAATAGCAATTCAAAAGATCAATAAAACCAAGAGCTGGTTCCTTGAGAAAATAAACAAGATTGATAAACCTCTAGGAAGACTCACAAAGAAAGGGAGAGAGAGAACCCTAATTAACCAAATAAGAAATGAAAGGGAAGAAATCACAACAGAAACTACAGAAATTCAAAGGATAATGAGAGATTACTTTGAGAATCTTTATGTCACGAAACAAGAAAAACTTGAGGAAATGGAAAAATTCCTTGATTCATGTAGCCTCCTGAGGCTGAACCAAGAAGACCTGGAGTACCTGAACAGACCTATCACCATTGAGGAAATTGAAATGGCAATATAAAGTCTCCCTCCCCAAAAAAGAGTCCGAGATGGATTCACTAGTGAATTCTTCCAAATCTTTAAAGAAGACTTATTCCCAATGCTTTTTAAGCTTTTTCGGGAAATTTAAGAATCAGAAACACTTCCAAACAGTCACTATGAAGCAAATATCACCCTGATACCAAAAGCAGACAAAGACACCACAAAGAAAGAGAATTACAGCCAATATACCTGATGAACACAGAAGCAAAGATCCTCAAGAAAATCCTAGCAAACAGAATCCAACGACTCATCAAAAAGATCATACATCATCACCGAGTAGGATTCATCTAGGGGTGAAGTATGGTTTAATATTCACAAGTCAATCAACATTATCCATAATATCAATAAAAAAGATAAAAACCATATAATCATATCAATAGATATAGAGAAAGCATTTGACAAGATCCAGCACACGTTTATGATGAAAGCTCTCAGCTAAATGGGCATTGAAGGAACTTTCCTCAATATAATCAAAGACATCTACCAAAAAACCCACAGCAAGCATCATTTTCAACACGGGGAAACTAAAAGCCTTCCCTCTAAGATCGGGGACAAGACAAGGTTGCCCATTCTCGCCACTCCTATTCAATATAGTACTGGAAGTTCTGGCCATAACAGGCAAGAAAAAGATATTAAGGGCATACACATAGGAAAGGAAGAGGTCAAACTATCACTATCTGTGGATGATATGATACTATACTTAGAAAAACCTAAAGACTCTACAAAAACGCTCCTAGAAACAATAGGTTTGTACAGTAAAGTGGCAGGCTACAAAATCAACACCCAAAAGTCCTTGGCTTTCCTATATACAAATAGTGAAAGAGAAGAAATCAAAACACTTCCAAAAGATATTTAAAAAGCATTCTCATTCACAATAGTACCTCAAAAAATCAAGTAAAGTACCTTGGAATCAGCTTAACTAAAGGAGAGAAGGACATATACAAAGAAAATTACAAAACACTACCACAAGAAATAAAAGAAGGCACTAGGAAATAGAGACACATCTCCTGCCCATGGATTGGGAGGATTAACATTGTAAAAATGGCAATACTCCCCAAAGCATGATACAGACTTAATGTGGTCCCTATAAGGATACCCATGGCATGCTTAAAAGAAATAGACAAAACACTCCTGAAATTCATATGAAACAATAAATCCCCACAAATACTAAAGCAATCCTTGGGAAAAATAAGATGGGTGCCATTACCTTCCCCAAATTCAAACTACATGACAAAGCAGTAGTAATTAATACACCATGGTATCGGTCTAGAAACAGATCCGCAGACCAATGAAACAGAGTCGAATATTCTGTCACAGACTCTCAGATATATGATCACTTAATCTTTGATAAAGGAGCAAGAAATGTGAAGTGGAACAAGGAAAGCCTCTTCAACAAGTGGTGCTGGGAAAACAGGAAAGCTCCCTGCAAAAAAATGAGCTCTGACCTCTGTCTAATGGCAGGCAAAAAGATCAAAGTGGATTAAAGATCTCAATATCAGACCTGAATCCATAAGATACATGGAAGAAAATGTAGGCAGAACCCTCCAAGACATTGAAGATAAAAGTATCTTTAAGGATGAAACACCACTGGCCAAGCAAGTGAAAACAAACAAAAAAATGGGACTACATTAAACTAAGAAAGTTTTGAACCTCAAAAGAAACAGTGACCCAAATACAGAGAGAGCCCATGGAATGGGAAAGAATATTTACCCAGGACTGGAGTGATAGCACAGCGGGTAGGGCATTTGCCTTGCATGCGGCCGACCTGGGTTCGATTTCTCTGTTCCTCTCAGAGAGCCCTGAAAGCTACCAAGAGTATCTAGCCCCCATGGCAGAGCCTGGCAAGCTACCCGTGGAGTATTCGATATGCTAAAAACAGTAACAACAAGTCTCACAATGGAGATGTTACTGGTGCCCGCTCAAGCAAACCAATGAACAAGGGACAACAGTGGATCTGATAAGGGATTAATATCCAGGATATAAAAGACACAAGTAGAATTGTACAAGAAAAAAACCTCCAACCCCATCAAAAAAATGGGGAGAAGAAATGAACAGAAGTTTCCTCAAAAGGAAGAGGCACAAATGGCCAAGAGGCATATGAAAAAATGTTCTACATCACTAATCATCAGGGAGATGCAAATCAAAACAACATGTCTGTTTTGTTTTTGCTTTTGTTTTCGTTTTTATTGGTAGTGGAATATGGGCACTGGTGAAGGGATGGGTGTTTAAACATTGTGTAACTGAGATATAAGCCTGAGAACTTTGTAACTTTCCACTTGGTGATTCAATAAAATAAATTAAAAAAAAAAAGAACGAGAACAACCAGTGTTGGCACAGATGTGGGAAGAAAGGGACTCTTTTTCACTGTTAGTGGGAATGCCTACTGGTCCAGCCTTTTTGGAAAACAATATGGGTATTCCTTCAAAAACTAGAAATTGAGCTTCCATATGACCCAGCAACACTGCTTCTTGTAATATACCCTGAAGATGCAAAAAAAAGCACAGTAGAAATGACACCTGCACCTGTATGTCCATTGCAGCACTGTTCACAATAGCCAGGATCTGGAAACAGCCCAAGTGCCCAATAACAGACAACTGGTTAAAGAAACTTTTGTACATCTACACAATGGAATACTATGCAGCTATTAAAAAAGATGAAGTCATGAAATTTGCTTCTAAGTGGATGGTCATGGAGAGTATCATGCTAAGTGATATAAGCTAGAAAGAGGACAGACATAGAGTGACTGCACTCATTTGTGAAATATAAAATAACGTAATATGAGACTGACACCCAAGGACGGTAGAAACCAGAGCCAGGAATATTGCTAAATGGTTGGAAGCCTGCTTCATGAGCTAGGGGAGAAGGCAGCTGGAGTAGAGAAGGGATCACTAAGTCAATGATGGTTGGAGGGATCATTTCAGGTGGGAGATGTATACTGACAGTAGATAAAGGAGCAAATGTATATGCTCTCAGTATCTGTATTGCAAATCATAATTCACAAAAGTGGAGAGGGAGTATGGGGGAAATTGTCTGCCATAGAGGCAGTGGGAGGGTTGGATGAGGGCTGTTGAGGATATTGGTGGTGGCAAATGTGCACTGTTGGAGGGATGGGTGTGACTTAAAACTCAAACATGAAAGCTTTGTAACTATCTCACAGTGATTTTATAAAAAAATTAAAACTCAAATGAGAATACTTAGTCATTGTCACTCTCTTCCCATTGTCCATCGATTTGCTCGAGCGGGCACTAGTAATATCTCCATTGTGAGACTTGTTGTTACTGGTTTTGGCATATCGAATACGCCATGGGTAGCTTGCCAGGCTTTGCCATGCGGGCTAGATACAGTTGGTAGCTTGCTGGGCTCTCTGAGAGGGCCAGAGGAATAGAACTCAGGTCGGCTGCATAAGTATTTTTTAAAAACTACTTGTTGAATCTCAGCTCCTACCTAGAATGAGTCCTTCAAAAACTCAGAGGTGGCCATATTGCAGAGCCCTGCCCACAAAGATTCTACTATGTGTGCTCAAGGAACGGCTGGTGGTCTGTACCAGTGTACCAGTTACAAAGTCATTCTCCCACTGGATCATCAACTCTTTGGAGTCTACAAGCTATTAAGTAAAGAAGCATCAGTTCAAGGAAAGAAGCAAGTATAAGAATTATGAGTGTTTTAGGTTTTTAGAAGGTAGAAAGGACACATTTTTGATTTCATATTGTAGAAGTGGGGAAACTGAGGACCATCGGAGTGAGTGAGAGGCTTTCCTTCAGTATATCAAATTGGTTAGAGAACTAGAGCAAGGACCCTGGTTTCCTGATCCCCAAACAGATGCTCTGACTGATTTTACTATTACTCTTATGTGACTGCCAGAACCTTGTGCTCAGAACCTGATCTGCTCCTGTGCCCATCTGGAAGAGACACTGCACTATCATCAGCATTCTCTCCTTTCCTATGGTGGCAGAAGACATATCATTCTGAGGTTTAGTGACCCTGATAAAGATGAAGAGGACAGCTCAGCCACAGAGACTAGAGATAGTACAGGAGCAAGTCTAGATTGCCTTGTTTGTGATCGATCTCAGTTTAATCCCTGGCACCACTTATGGCTCCTTGACTACCACTGGGAGTGATTCTTGAGCCCAAAGCCAGGAGCAAACTCTGAGCACCACTGGGTGTAGCCAAACAACTAAAACAAAGCAATAATAATACCAATTTAGAGTCTTAAGTTCCATATGTAGAAATCCACAATCGTTGGTCATACTGTCCTTAACCAAATGTAGAGCAGCTTTTGGCCTATAAAACACACAAGTGCTTTCTCTATGCTTTGAATGTTGGCAATGTGATACTTGTGATTGTCATAGGTGTCTGTACAGAGCTTTAAGAAAGAGGTTGAAGACAAACTCAGGTCAAAGGGCACCAGAGAAGAGAGCAGGTCACCCTAGGTAGGGTCTGATGACAGCCAAAGTACAAAAGGGAGACAGCAAAACATTTGTTCTGAAGAGCCTGGAGAGCCCTGCTGTTGAGCAGGTTTATGTGAGGGGAAATTAGAAAGTAAGACTGCATTGGCAGGTACTATTTCCACAAGATATTTGCAACAATATCTCCTATCCTACTTGGACTTTTGACAATGTGACTCTGACATTCACCACTCTGAATGTCGGTGATATGGTCTTCCCTCAGCCCCCTGAAGCTGGAAAGGTTCATGTCTATGGCATAATTAAAGATAGGTGACTTCCAAGGTTATATCATAGGAAGAGATACAGGTTCCACGTTGCTTGCTGTGACATGTATTGCTCAAGTCTGAGCATTTCCATTTGTTCAATAACCTGTGTTATGTGATTTTTTTCAATTGCTACCATGCCATGAGAGGAAGTCAAGTCAGTGCACATGATGTATATCTCCAAAACTACATGGAGCAAGAGGTGTGTGTGTTTGTGTATGTGTCTCCAAGAGGTTCTAGTGCCATCCTGCCATCATCCTCACACCCAACTATTCCAGTTCCAGTCACTCTCTGATTGCATGCAGCCTGATGAGAAACTGACACAGATTCCTCAGCTTCCCAGCTGAACATTTCCTGAATTCCTCACCTGCAAAGATGATGGGATGCAATAAAATGAATCCTGTTGCCATAAATCACTAATGTTAGGAGTATTTTTGTACATAAACAAATACATGAAGTTGGTACACACAAAGTAGTATTGTGCAACAAGTAGGAGGTTGGGAGTCAGGAGACAGATGTTCCTAAGATTGCTAGCAACTATTTGGCTTTGAGCAGAAAATTTCTTTCAGGGCCACAATTTCACTATTTGTGAAAAAGCAAACTACAGGATGGTTTAGAAAACTCTAGTTCTAAAAATTCCTTTGTGATGATAAGAGATGAGAGAAGTTGGAATTTTATCCTTAGGTAATAGGAAATCATTGAGCAGAAGCAGAGGAAATGTACTGAGAAAGGGTTATAGAGATAAGAATAAGGGGGTGAAGCACTAGAGTGATAGCACAGTGGGCAGGGAGAATGCCTGGCATGTGGCCAATTTGGGTTTGGTTCCCTGTACTCCATATGGTCTCCTGAGTACCGAGCCAGAAGTAAGCCCTGAACACTGCCAGGTAATGTCCAAAAACCATAAAAAAGGAGGAGGAGGAGTAGAAGGAGGAGGAGGTGGTGGGGGAGAGGAGGAGAAGGAGGAGGTGGAAGTGGAGGAGGAGAGGGAGGAGGAGAAGGAGGAGGAGGAGGAGAAGGAGGAGGAAGAAAGAAAAAACATATGTGGGGGAAGACAGAGCTGGTGACCCATACTACTTTTTTCCTCTCACCCATCCTGCAAGGTGAGCATTAAGGAGATAAGGAAATCCCTCAAGGAGATATTCAACAGAAGGAGGGGCAAACTGAGAATATAAGATACAGGCAAGACTATGGATTGAGTTCAGAGCTAAAATCTGCAGGAATGCCAAAGAAGCTCTTTGAAGGGCCCTTCCCTCTTCTGACCTTTCCCATCTTAGACTCACAGTCTCTGCCTGAAGCATCATTTACAGTCAGGTATTGGTGAACAAGGAACAGATTCAGAGAAATATGCTGTTAAGTGATTTTATTGCTGTGTACCTGTTATGGAGTGTACTTACGTAAATCTATGACATACCAGGGTTGGAGCAATAGCATAGCAGGTAGGGCATTTGCCTTGCACGCGGTCGAACCTGGGTTCAGTTCCCAGCATCCCATATGGTCCCCTGAGCACTGACATTTGTAATTCCCCTGAGCAGAGCCAGGAGTAGCCCCTGTGTATCACCAGGTGTGACCCAAAAAGCAAAAAATAAAAAATAAACCATAAACCAAAAGAAAAATCTATGGCATACCTAGTCTGTACAATAATGACCACCTATATGTTGTCTCTCACTGGTCAAGCATGAGCATGGGGAGGCTGAAGTGATAGTACAGTGGGTATGGCATTTGCCTTGCAGGAGGCCATCCCAGATTTGATACTTATCATTCCATATGGTCCCTTGAGACCACCGGGAAGTGATCCTCATGCGCAAAACCAGGAGTAAGTCCTGAGCATTACTGGGTGTGTCCCTACCCCCCAAAATACCACCACCCCACCAAAACCAAAACTATGAGCATGCAAATATGATTAGATTAATGAAATTTCTCTGTTCTCTCTTCCATGTGGGATGTGCTGTTTTCCCACCTCTGGACAAACCCACACAACCTTATTTAAGTGACCTTAGTAGACATTATATGTGTGCCTATTGTTCAGATGTTGGAGGCTCTGGGTAATAATTACCACAGAAGCTGAGTTCAGGCAATAAACCAAGGAGAATGATTCTGGTGACTTCCATTGTATCTTTCCTGGGTCTTCACAGAACAATGGAGCCCAGGCCCTATTCTATAATTTTTAGGCTTTGAGAATGAACTTGGATTCTTTGAGAATTTGGGATCTGCAATGGAATCTCCAAACTACTCTCTGTCATAGAGAAGTAGTCCTAGCTCTGGTCTCGGGGTGGTCCTTTAGGAAAGCAATGGACAGGCTGGTGCCAGTGGGGATGTGTAGATTTTCTTCTTAGCAACAAAAGGAGTATTGGAAGGGCCAAGAGGTTCAGAGATTCTCTCAGCTGGCTATTTTACTCTGCTCCTAGAAAAATTCAGGCAGCCTGGTTTCCTGGATACATTTTGCCTGCAGTCTGTGGCTAACACCTCCCTCTGAGTGAAAGGGAGATGTGTTTCTGGAACACTCAAGGGGAAGAGTTGGCCTTTTCCACACTACTCCTGACAAAGCTTCACAGGCTACTTAGAGGGTTGCAAAAAAGTAGAGGGCTGCAGCTGAGAAGGAGTTGCAAGAGTGCTGGGTGACCAGAAAGGTGTGAAATGGGCTCAGCTGTCTGGCCAGAGCTGTATATTGTCTTCTCTGGAGATAGTTCATGGGAGAGCTGGACTATTTGAAGATCTCTTCTCCTACATCTATGATAATACTTTCTAACATTTGTTGAGCCCTTAGTATAAGCCAGGAAGTATTCTCAGCCTTTTACTTAGATTATCTTATTAAATTCTTCACACAACTTTATGAGGTAGTTATAACTATGATTAAACCTATTCTATTTAATTAATTCAGTGTTAGTGTTTGAATCACACCCAGCAGTGCTCAGGAGTTACTCCTGGCTCTGTACTCAAGAATTACTCCTGGCAGAGCTTGGGGAACTATATGTGATGCATGAGATTGAAGCCTAGTTGGGTGTGTGCAAGGCAAGCACCTTACATACTGTACAGTCTCTCCAGTCCATAATAACCACTATTTTAGAGATTAAATAATAATCATTTAGCTCTGCAGATACCTCACACCCCTGCCAAAAAACTTAAGTAAGATATAAAGCTAGTCCTCAAAAGAAACAGTGACCAAAATACAGGGAGAGAGCCCATGGAATGGGAAAGAATATTTACCCACTATCCATCTGATAAGAGATTAATATACAGGATATACAATACACTAGTAGAATTGTACAAGGAAAAACCCTCCAATCCCATCAAAAAATGGAGAGAAGAAAAGAACTGAAGCTTCTTCAAAAGAAGAAATACAAATGGCCAAAAGGCACATGAAAAAAATGCTCTATATCACTAATCATTAGGGAAGTGCAAATCAAAACAACAATGAGATATCATCTCACACCAAAGAGACTGGCACACATTCAAAAGAACTAGAATATTAACCAGTGTTTGTGCGCATGTGGGGACAAAGGGACACTCTTTCACTGTTGGTGGGAATGCCAACTGTTCCAGCTTTTTTGGAAAACAATATGGGCTTTCCTTCAAAAACTAGAAATAGAAATTGAGCTTCCATATGACCCAACTTCAGGGAATATACCCTGAAGATGCAAAAAAAAGCACAATAGAAATGACACCAGCACCTGTATGTTCATTCTAGCATTGTTCATAATCTGGAAACAACCTGAGTGCCTGAGAACAGATGACTGTTTAAAGAAACTTTGGTACAACTACCCAATGGAATACTATGCAGCTGTTAGGAAAGATGAAGTCATGAAATTTGCATCTAAGTGGATGGTCATGGAGAGTATCAGGCTAAGTGAAGAGTCAGAAAGAGAGGGACATAGAACAACTGCACTCATTTGTAGAATATAAAATAACATAATATGAGACTGATACCCAATGACAGTAGACACAAGGGCCAGGAATACTGCTAAATGGTTGGAAGCCTGCCTCATGAGCTGGGGGAGAAGGCAGCTGGAATAGAGAAGGGATCACTAAGTCAATGATGGTTGGAGGGATTTGGAAGAGGAGATGTATGCTGAAATTAAATAAAGGATCAAACGTGATAGCCTCTTAGTATCTATATTACAAACCATAATGTCAAAAATTAGAGAGAGAGTATGGGGAAAATTGTCTACGAGAGAGTCAGGGCAGGGTCGGAAAATGGGGCATACTGGGGACATTGGTGGTGAAGAATGTGCACTGGTGGAGGGATGGGTGTTTGATCATTGTATGACTGAAACTCAAACATGAAATTTTTGTAACTGTATCTCACAGTGATTCAATAAAAAATAGATATAAGCTAGTAAATGGCTCATCCATTATTATGAATATTGAGTTTGGCTCAAGATAGCCACACTTAGGCACTAGACCTTACTAGTTGGCTTACTAGACTTACTTGGCTACTTTGTCTCAGCCTCTGGGATTGTCCTTTGCAGTGTCTGTTCCAAGCTTGTCCTCTTGTAACTTACCTAATGCTTTGCATTATATATTAGCCACCAGTTTACTGAGCACACGGATTGTGTTAAGCACATTACATGGTTTGTTTAGTATCATCTTCACAATGACCCTGTGGAATAGGTAACTCTGCTACTTCCATTCTACGGATGAAGAAACTGGAGCTCCAAGGGTGGACTAATATGTTTAAGGTCTAGCCAGTAAAACAACAAAGCCAGGATTTATATTTGAACCAAAAGGGTAGCTTATTCTAAACTCTAAGTACACATTTTATTCATGTATTCATGCAAACACAATTTTCTCCTAAAATTTGTTTGTGGAGGATTTTGGACCACAACTGATGGTGCTCAGGGGTTACTTCTGGCTCTGTGCTGAGTAACTTTTTTTTCCTTTGGGGTTTTTGAGTCATACTGAGCTGTGATACTACGGGCTCTATGCTCAGGGATCACTCCTGGCAGGCTCAGAGTATCATGGGGTGCTGGCTGGTCATCTGCAAGCCAAGTGCCCTGCCCACTGTACTATCTTTCTGGCTCCCAGAATCACTTTGACAGTGCTTGGGGAACCAAATGTAGTGCCAGAAATTGAACGAGCGCATGCATGGGAAGCGTCTTAACCCCACCACAATCTCTCTGCACCCCTACATAAATTTTATACTTTATCTGTCATATACTGGAGACACAGATTGGCTGGAAATACTTCTGTATTTGTTTGGCAGAGACACAGACTGGAAATATCTCTGTATTTCTGAATCTATCTCTGCAGCTTGGATTGTTCTCTAGAACTACAGACTGATGAATCCAACTTCTTGTTTGACATTACAACAGGCCCTTCAATAATGTCTTTTCCTTCAAGATAGTTTCCTTATAACATTGATGAGAAGAAAAGAAATCCCTGCTTTTGTCCCTTTGATTTGTTATGGGGCTTCACACAGTGGTGCTCAGGGCTTAGTCCAGGCTCTGCACTCAGGCAGCCTTGGGGGACCATATAAGTTGTTAGGGATTGAACTGGGTCATCCGCATGCAAGGCAAATGCCTTATTCCCTATACTATCGCTCCAGCCCCGAAATCCTGGCTTAAAGTTAAATGAAAAGACTTTATTCAAGGACTTTATTTCATTATAAGTCATTTCACTTCAAGTTGCAGTTTCCAAGAACTTATCAACAAGGTTTAAGGAGAACTTTCTGTACTAGCTTGAACACATTCAAAACAGATCTTTAAAAAAAGTATACCTAAATGTATTTTGAATAAACATTTTATTTTAAGAGTATTTGCATAGCTTTCATTTGAAAATATTTTGATGATGGAATATCAAGGCATGATTGGACTTCTTATTTTAAAATTGAGGTATCATAATTGACAATTTTGTTAATATCAATACCATTGGCCATTCCATGTTACTGCATCATTTCCACCCCTAGAGTGCCAATATTCCTCCACCACTGTCCCCTGGTCTCTTCTCATTTCCCCATACCAGAACAGAACTCTTGATACTTTTGCCAAATTTGCTTTTCCAAAATACTTCCCTTTTTTTAAATTTTGGATCTAACTTCTTTTTTAAATTTTTTTTAAAAAAATTTATTGAATCACCATGAGATAGTTACAAGCTTTCATGTTTGGGTTACAATCACACAATGATCAAACACCCATCCCTCCAGTAGTGCACATCCCCACCACTGATATCCCGGATATACCCCCTTTTCCCACCCTCCTCCTGCCTCCATGGCAGACAATATTCCCCATAATCTCGCTCTACTTATGGGCATATGGCTTGCAACACAGACACTGAGAGGTCATCATGTTTGTTTCATTATCTACTTTCGGCATGCACCTCCCATCCCAACTGGTTCCTCCAGTCATCATTCTCTTTTCCATAAGTGGCACTAGTTTGACTCCTGGCAACTTATAGAGTCCTCTTAACACCACTAGGAACTGGGAGTAAGACCTGAACACTGCCAGATGTGGCTTCAAAACTCAAAAAAAGCCACACACAGAGAGAGATATCTCTTGGTGGCCTTCTCGTGTGGCTGGAACTTAGCCTAGAGCCCTGCCCTCAGCAGATGCTCAGCCAACAAATGTTGAAAGAGGAATCTGACTTGACATGGGAAGTTCTTTATGTGCCATAAGAGTAAAGTGAATAGTACAGGTTCCCCAAGGCATCGAAGGGAAGGCTGCTTCTGAATCAGTGGACACCCTTCTTCTTGAACTTCAAAAGAGATCTTGAGTGGGGTATAAGCGATATGGCTCAAGAGGAAGGGCACATGTCCACAACATGCAAGTCATTGAGTTTGATCCCCAGCACTGAGTAGCCCTGTGAGCACCAGTGGTGTAGCTCTGGTGGTCCGGAGACCTGAGGGGTCCAGCTTTGCAGAAAATGCTCTGTCCCCAGCACTGCTAGTATTGGCCCCTGTAAAATGAAAGAACTTTACCTGAGTGGACTTGAAGCTGAGGATGATTCCCACCAAGAAGGCTATGAATAGCATTAATCCGAAGTCCTAGTGCTCTCAGGGCCCTAGAGCTAGAATTCAGGGTGGCTTTATGAGCTTGGATGTGGGCAAAATTGCATCTCTCTAGCACTTCCCCTAGTCTTGAATGCAGGTAACAAATCATCACAATAGCAGAGTTCCCATGATTTTTGCCACCAACAGAAATCACATATGCTTTCATATCACATTAGAAAATTCCTTAAAATATCAGTCCACATCTAACCAGGCTGAAATTATGAGACTGCTAGATCTTATCATTTGGCATGCTAAAAATGAGGTACATATTATTGTTTCGATTATTTATTTGTTTGTTTGTTTTGCTTTTGAAGGGCCACACCTGGCGGTCCTAGGGAGAACTTGCAGTGCTAGGGATTGAATCCAGGCTTCCTGCACTCAAAGCAGACACTCAGTCTATTGATCTGTCTTCTCTGGCCATCACAAATTTTTTAATTCTTATCGATGACAGAGGGATGAGGGGCATCAAGCCAGCACTCAGTTGTTTGAGTTGCATGAGCACTTGCTTGTGGCACTCTGTATCCTAATTCATGGTGCCTTCAAGATTGTGCTCTGAGTATACAAATCACAAATTGTAAAAAATAGGTTGCTATCTTGATTTAAGTATAATTGATTTCTTTTTGTACAACCCCCTGGATTTTATTTTAGCTTTTAATAATTCTGAGAAGGGGGCCATGGGCTTTATAAGCCTTCTACAGCTCTGCGTTGTGGGGACATGTGCAACACACAAGGTCAAACGCCACTTGTTAGAGCATGCAAAAACTTCCTAGCTTACCTCTTTCAAGAAAACCATTTTTATTAACAGCTGCAAGCCTAAGTGGCCAGTATAGACACCTGCTAATCATTCCTGGGTGGGGGAACTTTCTACCAACAGTCTCACTTTCTATTGTGATGATATATATAAATTAATTGTCAAATGAGTAGTAGGTCCAGTGTGAGGGGTCTGCCTAGCACATTCACCATTCCCCCACCCCCCACCACTACCTAGTGATAATTTATCTTTTGAATTTCTGATAAATGTTTTCCTGATCGATATCCTATCCTACTTTGTTTCTCTCTGTGCACATAAAATCAGATCCTTTCCTTCTTAGCACTCATCCAATTGTACAATTGTATTTGTTTTGGCAATTAATTGATGATTGTTCATATCCATGACTGTCAGCTCCATGCCTAAGCAATTTAATGCTGAATCTGCAGTAGCTAGCACAGTACCCAGCACAAAATGACTCAATGAATACTTGAGGATTGACCAAGTATGAGGTAAGATGAAGTACTTGAATCCACATGGACCAATAATATTTTTTTGATCAACTGAATTCTTAATTTTGGTCATAAACTGAACTTTACAGTTGGGCCCAGATGGAATCAATGTTCTTGGCTTAAGCATAAGCACCTCCTCACAGATAACGGGAGAAATGGCTCTCAATTCTAACTCTTTATTATAATCACCCTCAGAGCTTAATTATTATCATTGTGAGGGCATGCCCAGCAGCACTTAGGGATCACTCCTAGCTCTATATTTGGGGAATCATTCCTGGGGGTGTTCAGGGGATGATGTGGTGCAGGGGTTGGAATCTCCTATAGTCAAAGCATGTCTCAAGCCTGTTGATTCTCTCTCCCACAGAGAGCTTAATACATCAAAACGCCCAACCTAGTCTGGAGAGATAGTATAGTGGGTAAGGAACTTGCCTTGCACATGGCTGATCTGGATTCAATTCCTGGCACCAAATATGGTCTTTTGAATTCTGTCAGGAGTGACTCCTGAGCACAGAGCCAGAAATAAAATCTGAGCATTGCTTGGGAATGACCCAGAACCCCACCACACACCGAAAAAAGAAAAGCTCAGGGACTGGAGCAATAGTACAGTGGGTAGGCGTTTGCCTTGCATGTGGCCAACCAAGGTTCTATTCCCAGCATCCCATATGGTCCTCTGAGCACCACCAGGGGTGATTCCTGAGTTCAGAGCCAGGAGTAACCCATGTACATTGCCAGGTGTTACCCATAAAGAAAAAAAAAAGGTCAACCCACCCTAGGCCAGTTAAATCAGAATACCTGGGGGTGGGTTTGATTTAGTTGACCTTTTCTCCAGCTTTACTGGGGTATGATTGACAAATATAAAGACATGCATTTCACTTGTAGAACATGGTTTTTAAAGGTGTACCAAGTGAGTTAATGTATGTATACATTGTGAAATGATTACACCATGAAGTTAACACATTTATCACCCCACCTAGGTGCCATGTATGATGAGAACATTTAAGATCTACTCAACTCCCAGGAGACTTTAACGAGCAGCTACAATAAAGCTCAATTATTCTATCCCTTGCTGCTCCCAGTGTGGTCCAGGGCAGCAGCTGCATCCCTTGGGAGCTTTTGTCAAAGGCCCAGTTTTAGTCTTCACTCAGAGCTTCAAAATCATAATTTTCATTTAGGCAGAATGGGTGGGGTTGGGTGGATTGAGTGACACCCATCAGTGCTTAGGGCTTACTTCTGGCTCTGTGCTCAGGGATAACGTTGGTCGACTGGGGAGACCACATGCAATGCCAGGACTAGAACTGGGAAGGGCTGCATAGCAAGGCAGGGCCTTAACCCCTGTGCTATCTCTCCAGCCAGAGTTTTTATTTAACGAGTACCCCCAAGTGATCTGTCCAAGTGAGAGGCAAGAACCCCAGAACTTCTCTGTGTTCCCAGGTTTCAGTGAAATGTGTGAGCAGCGTGGAGGTGAGGGGAGGGTGTGCAACCCTTCACTGCTTCTCAAGTGCCAGCCTAAGGAATACCGGGCTTAGAATTTTGTCAGCTTGGTGGGTTGACATCCTGGTGTAGATACTGTATAAAGAAGGTCTTAGGCTGCACAAAGTCCTCCTTCTGCGCAGTGGACGACGAAGCAGAGCAACGGGCTCCGTTTCCTCCGGGTCTAGCAGACTATGTCGGCTTAAGAGCCCCGGTCTGACGATCGGGAACAACAGAACACAGGACGCCTCACCAGATTGTGCTGCGGCTCTGCATCCGCTGAAGGTTAAGCCCTAGCCGCGACTGAGAGCCGGCGCTGCAAGCGGTGGGACTTGCTTCCAGGAGTGGATCTCTCAGCCACTGTCCCGCAACTCCCTCCACCACCAGCTCCTCATTCCCCAGGCCCTCCGCCTTGCCTCCAAACACTGCGATCCGACGTGCTCCAATGCTATTACAGCTTGAATTTCTGAAGGGCAGCCCAGTTCTGGCCCGAAGCCCTGCTCCTTCATGCTGGACCGGGCCGGGTGGGTAGAAGTGGGGCTCCCAGGTCCTAGGGGTCTCAGTCTGCAGCGACCCCTATCTAGGGGGGCGGAGCCAGCTGGCAAGCCTCTTGGGGAGGGGGGCATGGGGCCCTCCTCATTCTAGCTAATTGAGGCCCCAAGTCCCGGTGTTGCGGTGCTGAGGACCAATCTAGGGCAACTGCCCTACACCCTCACAGTCCCGGGTCAGTCAAGCCTGCGGTCACTGCCCTGAGCTGCAGCCTACCGGTCTGGTCGGGGTTTTCCGCCAGCCAGAGAAGCTCACAGCTATAATGCTGCAGCCGAGGAGCAGGGGCAGAAATCTGACCCCGGCCTGGGTGACAGAAAACAGAGTGTTCCTTTAGGTAAGTGGGATGAGTGTTTCTTGAAAACTAGAGTTTGCAGAAAGCCACCTGTCAGGTCCCGGCCCTCCCTTCCAGCCCACCCGGAGCGAAAGCCGTTTCAGGTCGCGGTGCCCAGGAAGCAGACCCTAGGGAGCCAGCTGTTTGCTGCTCAACTGAAAGCAGAGTCCTCTGAGGACACGCCCCAGCAGCTGGGTGTGGACTGCGGCTGCCTTTGACCGTATCTGGGCAAGCAAATCCATTTGCCGTCTTTGAAAAGGCGTTCAATCTCCTTTCTTGAAAGTCAACTCTTGAAAGAAATATGGACCTACACGTAGTCCTGTGCTGGGATATTCAGCAGTCACTCTGGGGGCTTCCCTCTCCAGCCTTCATCTCAGCTGTGATTCCCTGGGCTGGAGCCTGGGGTCCGCAGTATACCTGGGACCTTCGTGAACTCACTCACACCCATGATCTTCCTCTTGTTCCTTTAGCTTCTTTTATTCGTTTGTCTCAGTCTTCTTGATTCATCTTTCATCCCTATTTGTTGCACCTCTGTCTCTTCTGTGATCTTTCTCTTTCAATAAAAAAATGCCTATGCAATACAGGTACTAAGTGACCATAAGCAACCATCATGTTTGGTCCACAGCCTACTTTCAGCGTGCATCTCCCATCCAGAGGGAGCCCTCCAACCATTATTTACTTAGTGGTCCCTTCTCTATCCCAGGCACTGGTGGAGGGATGGATACTCAAACATTGTATGACTGAAATGTAATTGTAATCACGACAGTTTGTAAGTCTGTATCTCATGGTGATTCATTAAAATAAAAATAAAACACCTAGGCAGTTACTGAGTACTGTCATGGTCAACCCCAGCCATAAGAAAATGCCAGTCACTAGAGTTGAGTTCTCACAGTCCTGGAAGCTGGAAACTGGAGATCTTGGCTTGCAGATGGTCGCTTTCTCACTGCATCCTCACATATGGAGGGAGAGAGAGAGGTAGGCAGACAGACAGAGAAGCTAGTATGGGAAAGGGACAGAAATTTAGCTCAGATAGGCCACAGTCCTATGGTCACAGTCCATTCATACAGTTACGTGTTTCTGTGGAAGGGACACAAATCAGGCCTTTGCAAGCCCCCACAGGCATTGCTTGCTCCCTGGAAATTATAGCAGTGGGGATATTATTGAACTGTAAACAGTTGTGACCAGTTGAATAAAATGTAAATAGAAATGTGGTAGGAGAACAGGACAGGAGCAAATGGAAGCTGCAAGAAATCAAGGAGGGCTTGATAGGAGAGGTGACTTTGTCAAAGAAGAGAGCAATGACATTTAAGCCAAGAGAATAGTCTAAGAAAAAGCATAGAATTGGAAAAGGGCTGGCCTGCTTGATAAGATTATATAAGGTTCTGTGGTGCTGCCAGTGAAGCTGTATAGGATTGATGGGATGCTGGAGGTGCAAATTGGGGTCATTCTCTGAAGGGCTGAAGCAAGAGATAATGGTATTAGCTAGGATAGGAGCAATGGGGATGGAAAGTAAAGGCAGGATGAAGGACTGGGAAAAAAACTGAATGATGGAATGAGAGAAGCCAGGAATAGAAGGTGATTTATGAATTTTCAGTGTAAGGATTGCACCATTCAATTAAATTCCTAAGAAGAATAGGTATGAGATGGAGTGAGATCAGAAGTCATGAATATGGGGTTGGAGAAATAGTACAGTGGGTAAGCTGCTTGCCTTGCACACGACTGACCCAGGTTCGATCCTCAGCATGCCATATGGTCCTCCATGCACCACCAGGAGTAATTCCTGAGTACACAGTCAAGAGTAACTCCTGAGCATTGCTGACTGTGGCCCCAAAACAAAAAAACCAAAGAGTTGTGAATGTGAACTATCTTTGAGGACATCTTAAAGGAATAGTCTGGATGCTGGAGGGTAAAGTCGGAATGCAACAAACTTTATGTAGGTTTTTGAACTCATGTGAGAAAACTATCTGGTGTTGGGGAGGGAACCATACCAAATTATTAGAGGGAAAAGTGCTCAGAAGTCACATGGGACTGGAAATAAATAGTGCTGGTTCCTAAGCAGCTAAAATTTGGGCACTGACTAGCAGTGGTTTTCAACTGTTGTCCACAATAGTTGGTCTGAGAAATTTCCTGCTAGTTCAAAGAAAATTTTTTGCCAATAAACATGTGATATGCCTAGAAAACTTCAAAAAATTGTACACAACTGGATTTACAAAACAGGAGAAGAGAGATCACTCTGTGTGATCTGTTTGTTTGCTTTTATGGGGGGTTAAAGCTGGAGCTGATGCTTTAGGAATCCCAGGGTTTGATCCGTATAGATGGCATGGTCCCCCGAGGACTGCCAGGAGTGGCCCCTGAGCACTGTACCAGGAGTATCCCCAGAGGATCACAGGTGTGTTCACCCCCAAATAAATAAAATAAATTCTCCAGTAAATCTTATAGAGGTGAAGACTACACCATCTGGAATAAAATAGACATTGAAAGGGATTAATGGAGGATTAGACTTTGCAGAAGAAAAAACTAATTTACCTGAATACATAATTATAGAGACATACAAAAATGAAAAATGAAACACACATAGAGAAAAGAATAAAAAAGGAACAGGGCATTGGTAAGCTGCAGGAAGAAATTCAAGTTTCCCGATATAACTATAATTGGAGTCCCAGAAGAAAGAAAAGAGGCAGGAGTGAGCAGGAAAATGTTTGAAGAAATAATGGCCAATTTTGTTTCCAAACGTGATGAAAATGCTAAGTCCAGAATTCCAAGGAACTCAGCAAACTCTTAATACAAGAAACATAAAGAAATCTATATCAAGATAATCATAATCCTATAGTTCAAAAACGGTGATTAAAGAAAACATCTTAACAACAACCGGGGAACAAAAGACATGCTATATTTAGAGAAATAAAGATAATATTCCCCATTGTAAACAATGCTAGCCAATGGTTCACACTCTATTAAAGTACTTTAAACATCCAAGGATTCTATATCAGACAAAAATAGCTCCCAAGAAATGAAGGCCAAGTGTCTGGGGGTGTGAACTATTGATAAAGTGCATGCTTTGCATATATGAGAACCTGGGCTCAAGTTCTGGCAGCACCTCACATTGACAAGTACAATCCCCCACATCATTGGGTGTGACTCTTGATACCGTTACGTATAACCCTACTATCATTACCACTACCACCATAATAAAAAGATGGCCAAATAAACATATGTGAGTCACATAAAAGATAACTCATCATCAACAGACCCATATTATATAAAAGGAAGTTGCTAAGGATGAAAATCTGGATGTGTTTGAAGAAATAACACCAAGAGGTCAGGAAGATAGTTCAGCTCTCAGGGCTACACGTCTTGCACTGGGGTATGTGCCTTGCACATGAAGGGATCTGAGTTTGAGTTCTGGCATTGCATGGCTCCTTGAGTATCACTGGCTCTGGAGTCCCCCAGCGTTTAATTTTTCATTTTGTATGCCTTTCTAATAATGTATTCAGGTAAATTAGTTTTTTCTGCAATATCTAATTCACTATTAATCCCTTTCAAACACTGCTGGGTCTGGCCATGATAGCCTCCAGTACTGCAGGTTCCAAGCATAGCACCATATCTTTTACCATGGGCATTGCTGGGAATAACCTCTGGACCCCAGGAGATAGGCCCCTCCTGTCAAAAGAGAGAGGAAAGAATAACAGAAATAATAGCTACACAGTAAGTATATCAAATTAAAAATATGTTTATATCTCAGATACTGTGTATTCAAAAAATATGAAAAGAATCGTGGCACTCTCTCACCACCTGCATTCGGTGATCTGGGGCCGCTTCTCTCACCCCGGATGGCTCATGGCAATGAGCAGACGAAGGAAGAAATGAGGGCAAGGTTGGTTGGTGATCAATTGCAGTTTCTTCCAATCTAGTATCCCTCTGCCTCCTTCCAGTCTCACCCACTCCCATATTCCTCCTCCTTGTGCCCACTCTACACTCTACAGCCTTCATTATACAGCAAATCATGAAGGGTTGGGTGTAGCAATTACACATAGGAGTGGTTATATGATCAACAGATATAAAGTCCTTACCTCAGGGGAAGCTTCTTCTAGGATAAATTCTCATCCAGTCAGGTGATCCGCTTAAGGGTTAAATACCATCTAGGGGTACATTTCTCCTTTCCTTAGTCTAATAATCATTTAAACATTCATCTTATTTCTACTTCTTAATATTGGTCATTTTGTCTGGATACAGTAAGAGATATATTAAGCTTATAGGGTGGTTCTTCTGGGGACATCTCGCAATAGGTCCCAGACTACAATCCTCAAGCCAGATTCACTGTATCATTGTATCTCTGTCATTCTGTTGTTCATCGATTTGCTTAAGTGGGCACCAGTAACATCTCCATTTGTTCCTGTCGCATGCTAGTGTAGCCTGATAGCATATTTGGGGCTCTTTCAGGATCAGGGGAATGAAGACCGTCGTTGTTACTGTTTCTGGCATATTAAGTACATCATGGGTAGTTTGCCAGGCTCTACTGTGCAGGTGGGATAATCTCAGTAGCTTGCCAGGCTCTCTGAGAGGGACAGAAGCTTTGGGGGAGGCCTCTAATCACCTTTACAGGTGTTCCCAGTCTACCGAATATAAGCTTTTGGTCACTGGCATGTTGTAATGATCTGTACACTGACAAACACGAACCTGCCTGCATCTCTGGGCAGCACCTGGGACATCTGTGGCCTCAGGTTGATCTCCTTGAGGTTGATGGAGTGCGCCTAGAGATTATTGAGCAGCTGGCAGAGCAGGACCCTATCGAGGAGGGTCTGTGCCAGGTCGAACACCTGTGCCGAGTCCCAGGTCACCCAGTGGTTGGCTGACAGCACCCCACAGTGGATGAGCCACTGTGCGCACTGCCGCCATGGCTCTATGTCTGATGGCACTGTGACTCGGTCCAGCCGGGGCAGGCGGTGACACTGCGGCCACCGCTGTGGTTTCTCTGTGCCCTGCCGACACCATTCTGTCCAAATCTTGCAAAACAGCCAGTGATGTCCATCAGGAATCACGTGTAGAGTTCCAGCAGATGTCATGCGTAGAGTTCCATGCCTGGCGTTCAGAGCTGTGCATTGTCTAAGGTGAGATGGTGAGTTGGTTTCAGGAGAGTGAGAAGGGTTCAGGCAGTGTAGGTGCCACCTTGCCTCCAATCAAATATGGTGTGGTAATTATGGAAAATGAGTAGGTAGTGTCTTATGATGTGTTATGCAGCCACAAAATCAGCCATGCAGTTTAGGAATATGTTCACTCATATGTGAAGCTCAGCCTGAGTGTATGGAAAGCAGCCTGGAGCGTGGCAGCGGTTGTGTTGTAAAGGTTGGCTGCCGGGGCTGTGTCCCGTGGGACAGGGAGGGCTCTCACCCATCGCACTCTGAGGCGCCCTGAGTGAAAAAAGCCTGGCGCAGAGTCCGGTGGCATGATTATGGGGGCCTCATTTTATGCTCCCTTCTGGGAGAAGCAGCCATGAGTTCTGGATGGTGGCCGATGAGGAGATTATCTGGCGCTGGCAGGAGGTGGCTTATGGGCGTGATCCCTGGGCACAACGAAGACTGGGGGAAGCAGACAGAGGATCTCTGCTCCTGGGTCCTGTTGAGCCCAGAGTCCAAGGTCACAAAGTTCCGTATTACCTGAATTCTGTGGGACTTCACTCATATGAGGTCAGATTAGTCCTTCCTAACCTTAGCAGGGTCCTTATTCAGTCTTTTCTCTTTTGATCATAGCATAATTTGTCCATGACCGTGCTCTTAACTTATAGTTAAGTTTTATGGCACTTAGCCTGTCCCATTTCGATGCCAGGGTAGCTTACAGCTTGCCCTGGGTCCATCCAGTCCCTTTGTCTGAACCCTGCTTTTGTGGTGTTAGGAACTAAGGGGAACTGAGGCTTAAGTCAAGTAAATATGACAGATGCCCAGGAGTAAATATTATTCAGAGTCAATTAACTCCCAAATTACAAAAACATAGCATTAACTGACTTATTGTGTCTATACAGAAAGGGCATTGCTCTAAAGTAAACTGTACAAAGGACACAAGGGAAAGAGAAAAGCAATATTTCACTTACAAATGCAAAATTAGAATCCTTAGAAGAATCTGACCTTACAAGTCACAGGGTATGATTTGGGAATAAAACTGATTCACAGAAAGGAGACATAGAGCACAGAGGAGAGGTTAAAGATACATGCAGAGGAATGGGTGTGCCTCGGAGCACTGTGATGGGTGTAACCCAATAAACCTAAACTCTATGTGGCAGGGGTGGAGGAGAAAGGATGAACTATTGTTAAACCTAAAATGTTTCAAACTATATTCCAACAGATAGTGTGCTAGGTAAGTAAAAGAATTAATATTGAAAAATGGGCTTTATAACATATGTAAATATAAAATGTATGACAACAGTAGAATAAAGATTGTGAAAGAGGAAAAGAGCACAAACTTGTAAAGTCATAGTATACTACTGTATATATGTATATGTGTAGTATGTGTGCTATTTCACTTGAAGATCTACTGAGATCTTTAAAGATCTTTACTATAAATGTAAGTGTCATACTAAAATAACAGTCATAGTTGATAAACCAATAAATTAAAAAGAATTTTTAAAGGGAGCAAAGTATAGAGGGGCAAACAGAAAACAAATAGTAAAATGATAGGCTTAGACAAACCTTATCAATAACAAATGACAGGCAAATGGCTTAAATATGCAAATATGTAAATATACAATAATATTAAATATTACTCAGAGAGTTATAGATTGGAAAAAGTAAAAACTAATCATATGCTACTTTATGATATTTAAATTATAAAATTAGAAATAGAGTTAAAAATGTAAAAGCATGGTAAAAGATAAACTATTCTAAAAATAATTGAAGGAAATTTGGAATGGCAATATTAATATAGGTAGATTTATTTAAAGTAAAATTTATTATCATAGATAAATATTTATGCAACTAAAGACAAAACTTTATATCTATATATTCTATCTATATATCTTATTTCCTAAACTCAACTGATAGTATTCTAAGATTTGAAGGGATAACTCACCATGCTATGTAATTGCCAAAAATCAACCCATAAAAGGATGCCCAACATAATTATAGGGAAATGTAAATTAAATCACAATCAGGAAACACTTTCTTCGAGTTTCTGGGTGCTGGTGACATTTTCTTTAGTGGGAGTTGGTTTTTAATCCTTTAAAATGCATTATTATTATTATATGAACTGTGTATACTTGTATTATGTATCTATTATACAATGAAGAACTTCAAATGTAAAAAGTAGCATCTAAAAAAATAAAGACAAAACTTTAAAATTCACAAAGAAAAATTCATAGAACTGCAAGTAGAAACAGAACACCATTGAGTTGATATTTATCTCTCTACAAGTAGAACAAGCAGCAAAGTAATAGCATAAATAACACCAACAACAAACTTGATCTAACTGACACTTATAGAACTCAACTCAAAAATAATTGGATAGATATTCTTTTCAAAAGTGAACAGCACATTTATCAAGACA
The DNA here is from genome assembly GCF_027595985.1 of Sorex araneus. Taxonomy (NCBI): domain Eukaryota; kingdom Metazoa; phylum Chordata; class Mammalia; order Eulipotyphla; family Soricidae; genus Sorex; species Sorex araneus. The sequence goes on from NC_073313.1 coordinate 87,292,921, forward strand.
CAATTTTCTGGGCTTAAAAGAAGTCTCAAAAATATTAAAGGGACTCAAGTTATACAGAGATATTCTCTGTTTGTAATAAATTTAAATTAAAAATAAATTACAGAAAATTTGATGGAAATTTCCCACTTTGGAAATATCCAGAAATGGAGTGAAAACATCTAAATAATCTACAGGGTGAAGAAGAAATCAAGGGGCTGGAAAGATAGTTCAACGGGTTAGGTGCTTGCTTTTTCTGACCTGGCTTTGATCCCCAGCACCCCAAATGGTCCATGAAGACAAGGAATTATTCCTCAGCACAGAGCCAGGAGTAAGCCTTGAGCATAGCTGGGTGTGGTCCAAAAACAACAAAAAAGGGGGATGAATAGAAGTCATTGGCCGGGGTGGGGGGATGAAGAATAGCAACACTGGTGGAGGGAAATTGACACTGGTGGTAATATTGGTGTTGAAATGTTGTATGTCTAAAACTCAACTGTCAATGACTTTGTAAATCATGGTTCTTTAATTAAACACAAATTATGTAAACTTAGAAAAAAGGGGAAGAAACCAAAAGAAAATTTACAAAGTCTATTACTAATTAATAAAAAGACACTTGTTAATAATGTAACATATTAATTAATCTAATGTAACAGAATTTGTAGGGTGTCACTAAATACCTAGCTTCAAAAAGAATGAGGATCTGAAATAAGTGATCTTCACTTCTATTATAAGAAACCAGAGAAACCCAATGATGTGGCCCAGTGGTAGGGTGTCTATTTTGTAAGAATGAGGCTGTGAAACATCCCACATCATCCCAGAGGCACTGCTGCTGTGATTCCCAAGCACCACAGTGTGCAATCTCTGGCACACCACAACCAAATGCCTGCCAAGTATCACAAGCAAGTGCAACCACCAGATACCATGACAATGACAACAAAAGAGAAGAGAAGGGAGGACCGAGGAAGCTAGAGAAAGATGAACAAATTAAACCCAGAGTATGTAGAAGAAGGGAAACAATAAAGAGCAGGGCAGAAATAGAGGAAATAGGAAAGACATAAACAATAGAGAGGATAAATGAAGCCAAAAGCTGGCTCTTTGCGATCAATAAAATTGACAAATCTCTACTCAGACCATGAGAAAAAGAAGAAAGAAGACATAAATTACCAACCTGAGGAATGACAGAGGTGATTTAACTACAGACTATACAGATAATAAAAGGATACCAAGGGAATATTTTGAACAACTTTCTGATAATAAATTTGGCAACATAGATAAAATGAAAATATTTCTAGAAAGGCGCAAAATACAAAAAGTTTACTCAAAAAAAAGATGTTCAGGGTATATAGTCCTGCAGTATAGCATTTGTCTTGTATATGTGAGACTGTGGGTCACATCTTTTGCACCACACAGTACTGTGACTAGCTCTTTATAAAGGAAAATAAACTTATATTTAAATACCTTACTATAAAGGTAACTTCAAAACCCAATGCGATTCACTGGAATATTTTATGAACCATAAAAAATAATAGCAATTCTATACAAAATCTTCCAGAACGGTAAAGTGAAGGAAACATTTCCCTGTTAATTTTATGTTTGTTATCAATAATTACCAGATAGCAAAACTAGAAAAACACATAACAAGAAAACTATAGATTTTCTTGTTATGTCTAATAGATAACATGCTCTAATAGCTCTCATGATATGGATGTAATTATTTTTAGCAAATTAAAATGACTAATGCAATTAAAAGGCAAGGTTAGTTTACCATTAGGAAATCAAGCAACGTGACTCATAATCTCATCTCAATAAAAAAAAACATATAACAATCTTAATAGATGAAGAGAAAATTGGCAAAATCCAACACCCATTCCTAGGGAAAACTTTTGGTAATCTAGGACTACAAAGAAGGAAACTTACTCAACTTTTTGAAGTGTATTATGAAAAACTTATAACCGACATAATACATAAAGATCTGCTATTGAATTCCTTTCCCCTAAGATCAGGAGGACTAAGGGGATATGTTTCCCTATTTGAAATTTTACTGGAAGTCCTAGCCAATGCAAAAAGTGTAGAAAATGAAACAAAATCCATCTAGATAGAAAAGGATGAAGATAAATCATATTTATGTGCAGATAATATGATCATGCATAGTATAAAATGTGATCTCCAAGAAAGTGATTAGAATTAATAAGTGACTTTATCAATATTTCAGATTATAAGATCAATACATACAAATCAATTTTATTTCTCTATACTAGCAACAATCATGTAAATGGAAATAAAGTTTAAAATTCTGTTTATATTTCAGTGAGGGAAAGAATAGTCAGTTCAACATATGGTGCAAGGGAAAATAGATATCCATATGTAAAAGAATCAAGTTGATATCCTTCCCACTCATTACAGAAAAATTAACTCAAAATATATCATCACTGTATAACTATCATCCTGTTGCTCATTGATTTGCTTGAGTGGGCACTAGTAACGTTTCCATTCATCTCTATATCATAGACCTAAAAAATAAAAATACAAAATTATTGGAAGTAAAGATAGATTCTTTTGTAAGAAGTCATTGATTCTCAGTGATGACACTGGAATAATATGCACCCAAACCAAGGCACCAAAAACACAGTACAACCAGAGACTTGATAGACAAATTGGTCTGTATCAGAATTTTTTTTTAAAGATCCTTTTTTGCACTAAAGGATACTGTTGCAGAAGTCAAGAGTCCTCACACAGAACAGGAGAGAATATAAATCATATATCTGATAAGGGTCTAGAATTCTACAATATAAAATAATACTTATAGTTCAACAATGAAAAGACAACTTAAGTAAAAAGGGCAACTAAGGGGCAGAGAGATATTACAGGGCTTAAGGCACTGCCCTACATGTAGCCAACCACTGTTTGATCCCCAATCACTGCCATTAGTGATCCGTTTTTTAAGTTCACAAATGACAAAAAGAGTTTGCAGATTTATTTCTACCATTTTTTACTATTCTTAAATATATTTTTATTACTAACTTGTACCTTTGGCACACACTGCATTTATTTATTTATTTATTTATTTATTTATTTATTTATTTATTTATGCAAAGCTGTTCATCACTGGGTTCCAGCCATACAATGTGTATATCAGAACTTAGCAAAGTGTATACTTCTTTCACATGCCATGCAAAATTTTACAGGTTTCTACATGTTGGTTACATATCAATAAAGCTGCATGCACAAGGCAACCAAAAGAAGTGGGTATTTGAACAAATGAGCTTCAAGGTCTTTCTAGTTTCAGTTCTATGCCACTTATTAGATGGAAGCCTTTCGTGGAAGTACTGTTTTGTACTAGGATGCCCAAATTATTGAGAAAAAAGGAAATTTGTTAGGATTGTTCAGACACATACTTTTGTGTTTCACCTTTCTGCAACTGTGTAGTCAGAGCCTAAAAAAACCCATTGGAATGATGGAGCAGGCACGCTCACCATCAAGGCAGTGGGAAGACATCCAGGTCAGAGGAGGAAACTGGGGAAATGACAGCCTAATGAGCTCGGCTCCTTCTAATTTCTTCAAGTCTATGATTCAGAGGATTGGCTTGCCATGGACATTCCAGACCAGTGAGGCATCTCAGGGCCATGAATGCAGAGGCATCCCAGGGGAAAACAATGGAAGACAAGATGGAAATGAGAACTGGCCTTTTTAGGTCTCTTGACCCAAATGCAAGGAGCTAAGAGGATATGGAGGAAGAGGTGGAAGTGCTCCTTCCCTGCAGGAAAGGAGATTATGACTTGATGGGGTCTGGGGAAATCAAATATAAGAAACTGAAGACCTGGAATGTCAAGCCTCCAGGGATACCTTTTAGATAGACGTGCTAGAGAAGTTGGAGAAAGGCGGAGATACCCTCCCCGCCTGTTAGCAGTGAAAGCCAAGAAGGCAAGGAAGAGAATGAATGAACAGCCAAGAGGCACGCTTCAAAGTCATTTGTCAGCTGGGCAGTGCTTTAAGCCAGTGCCATGGCTGATGGATCACCTCACGGGAAGCAGCAGTAGAGATGGATCCAACACAGGATGCTGTCACCCTATCCTCAGTTTGCACCTGGAGGATACTTTAAAGGAAGACAATCAAAACCCTAAATGCCCTAGTGACTCTAGGCAATATTTACACCTGAGAAGGATGGTATTTTCTCCTTGATTCCAGAGGGTGATAAGTTATGAGCTTCAAGCCTGATGCAGGGAGTTGAGTGTCCTTGTAATTTTATCCTGCACAGCAGAGCCACAGAACCTCTTGTCCAGAGGAATGCAGACCTCAGGTTTCCTTGCTCATCTCTACTATCATTTCTTTGGCCGAAAAGTCTGGCTATATCAGTCAGGATCATAATGGTATCTTAAATTCATAAGGTATCTCCCCGATTTATCATGCCCATTTGTTTCTAATCATCTCATTGCTATTTTTATTTTTGTGATAAAGCTGTTATTTCTCTTATATTATAGAAGAGGAACTTGAGGGATTAGACCTCAGCTGTTCAGGTTAATTGATTCATATATTTATTCAAATCATAATCAAATACCCACTATGTCAGACACTGACTAGGTGCTAAAGACAATGATTAAATCAACCCTTGTTGTCATGGAGTTCAATGTAATTGAAGGCAGGGCAGAGAGAGATATTAATTCAGCACGAGTCTAATTGCAAACTATGAGAGATGCAATTAAAGGGCAATCTCAGCCAGTCTGGAACAGTAAAAAGCAGCTCTTGAAGGGGAGTTATTTGACATTAGAGTTGAGTTCATAGATGATGGGCATTAGCTGGGAGAAGTCAGAGAGTTTTTCAAAAGGAGGGAAGAGTATTGCCAAGATTCTGTGATTGGAAGTGGGCGAGAGGCAAGAGGTGACTGTGAGTTAGAGTAGGCAGAGATTTTTGGACCAGAGTCATAATTAGGATCTTGATCCTACGAGTCATGGAAAACCACAGATTTTTCGATTACAGTGACTATGCTGGTTGCTATGGTGAACGAAGTGTAAGAAATCGTGGGGTCTAAATGAGGATGAGACGACAGAGAAGTGTACAGATTTGAGAGATATTTGGAGGTGAAATTGACAGAAAGTTTATGACCTTTCAGTTTCACCCGCAGGGATGGGCATGGAGGTAGTGGGGTACAGTGGGATCAGTGGTGTCTCCCCCCTCTTCCAAGGACAAGTCCACATCTTTAGCCAGTGGAACTGGTGAATGTCACCTTTGCAGATGTAACGTTTACAAATGTAACTAAGAATCTAAAACGGCTATCATCCTAGATGATCCACAGGGACCAATTCAATGATAACTGTCCTAAGAAAAGGAAGACAAAGGGTGATCACATAGACAAGAAAATAATACAACCCCAGAATGCCTCAAGCCATAAGAAGCTGAAGGAGACAAGATGAGACTTCCCCTTCGGTGCAGTGCTTGCTCATTAAGCTTTGCTGCTTCCTGGAGGTGACCCTTCTGTTAGTCTATGGTGCTTGCACACATGGGTGCCAGGGACCACAGTCTTGAGTTGTGGCACTCGCACCCTTTCTGATTGGAATGCTGACCTGCGAAGCTGCTTTGGTGCTCATACACATGTCCCCGGGGGGAGGGGATCAGAAACACATCCTTCAGTCGCACACACACAGCTTTGTGCCAAAGATCACACCTCTTGTGGAGGCACTTTTGCTTTAGGACCCCAAACACCAGAAATGTCAAAGACGAAAAGTAAACAAAAACAACCAGTATTGGAAGGATGAGTACTTGATCATTGTATGACTGAAACTCAAACACGAAAGTTTGTAAACCTCTAACTACCTCACGGTGATTCACTAATAAAAACAACAACAACAAAAAAACAACCAGTGTTGGAGCAGATATAGGGGGAAAAGAACCCTCAACCTCTGCTGGTGGGAATGTCCACTGTTTCAATCTTTTTGGAAAACAAAAGAACACTCCTCAAAAATTGAGAACTGAAGTCGATGTTCCAGTTTTACAGACTCATGATTAAATCTCAAGCGGCAAAATTTCTTGGATGCACTGGTACCCAGCTCAGAATGCTGGGGCACCCTCGGGAGCAGGCCAAGTCCTCACCCTGCCGAAGCCTCATCAGCTACACTATCACCCCAACAGCTGCTGTCATGCCTATCACCCTATTCCACCACCACAGCTCTGAGGAGACGCCAAACTGCCAAAATTTTCAGCTGTGGTGGAGAGAAGAGAAGGATACAGAAAAAAGATTCCCATAAGTCTTTTTACAAAGATGACACGGAAAGCCAAGAGGCTGCCCTTCCCAAAGCTGAAGGCAAAGCCAAAGGCCAAGAAAGCAGTGCTGAACAGCGTTCACAACTACAAAAACGAGGCATATCCCCCTCCTTCTAAAGACCCTAAACACTGCAGCTTGAGAAGGCAGCCCAAATATCCTCGGAAGAGCACCCCCAGAAGGAACAAGTTTGACCATTATGCCATTATCAAGTTCCCTCTGACCACTGAGTCAGCCAGGAAGAAGACAGAAGATAAGACACTTGTGTTCATTGAGGAAGTTAAGCTCAACAGGCATCAGAATAAACAGGCCGGGAAGCTCTATGACATTGATGCGACCAAGGTCAACACCCTAATTAGACCTGATGGAGAGGAGAAGGCACATGTTCGGCTGGCTCCTGACTATTCCGCCTTTGCATGTTTCCAACAAAAATGTGATCATATAAATAGACCAGCTGGTTAATCCTAAATATGATTTTTTTTTTCACCGTAAAAAAAGACAGGCATATAAGGAGAGACACAGAGAATAGAACAATACAGCTCCAAAGTCAAAGCCTTCAAGAATTGCTGACAACCACTAGAGAATTACGGAAGAGGAAAGAAAGGATTCTTTCCTTGCTGCTTCAGAGTGGGAATCGACTTGCCACACCTTGATCTCAGACTTTCAGCCTCCAGAACTAAGAGAGACTAAATTTCTATTTTAAGGCCCAAGTTTGGCATACTAGATTATGGTTTCCTCAGAACTAAACCCCCTTCTGAGCACCAAGTAAAATGTGATTGGAAATCCTGAGCGGGGAGGGAGATGCACGCTGAAAGTAGACTAGAGACTCAACATATGATGGCTACTCAATACCCCTATTGCAAACCACAAAACCCAAAAGGAGAGAGAGAGAGAACAAATTGGAATGCTCTGCCACAGAGGCGGAGCGGGGTGGGAGGGATACTGGGTTCATAAGTGGTGGAGAATGAACACTGGTGGAGGGATGGGCTCTCAAACATTGCATGAGGGAAAAACAAGCACGAAAATGTGTGAATCTCTAACTGTACCCTCACTGTGACTCAGCAATTAAAAAATAAATTATTAAAAAAAAGAACTAAAACCCCTTCTATCATATATCTAATATCAGCATTTTACAAACTTTTCGACTCAATAGTGAGTAATTTTCCCTACAAACTCAGATGCATCAAACTAGATGCATGTCAAGGAATGACAGAGCTAAATATTCAAGCTTGAAATTGTGAAACCCAAACTTTAATAACCAGATATAAATAGTGCCCGTCAAGATGGCAGACTGGGGCTGAGGTGGGGGATTGGAGAGGGAATCTGGGAACACTGGTGGTGGGGTTGGTGATGGAACAATGTATGTTAAAAACCCAACTATGAATAACTTTGTAATTCGTGGTGCTTCATCAAAATATAGTTTTGGAAAGAAAAAACCTAATCAAACTCAAAACACTTGATTTTAAGAATTGAACTTTCATATGACCCAGCAATTCCACTTCTTGACATCTACCCCAAGGGCTCAAAAACTCTTCTCAGAAAAAAAAATGTGTTCCAATAATTCATTGTAGCACTCTTCACAATAGCCAAAATCTGGAAACAACCGAAGTATATGAGAACAGATGACTGGATAAAGAAACTATGCTATCTAGACACAATGGAATACTACTCAGCTATAAGGATGAATTCATGCAATTTGCAGCTACACGATGAACTGGAGAGTGTCATGCTGAGTGAAATCAGCCAGAATGGGAGACAGATAAAGAAAGAAGCTTAGTAGGAGGATAACAAATGGCCTAAGGCAACATTCTGAAAACTTGTGTTTACCATGGAAGTAAGATGGTTAGGGGTGGCAGGGGTAAGGGGATATTGAGACAGGGAGAGTATAGTGAGAGGGGATCTTGAGACAATGAGAGAGTGAAACGAACACTGGTGGGGGTCTCCTGTTGGAATGCTGCATTCATGAAGACCTATCATTGACAGTACTGCAAAATTGTAAACCACTGTGACTGTCACTGTCACTGTCATCCCATTGCTCATCGATTTGCTCGAGCGGGCACTAGTAATGTCTTCATTGTGAGACTTGTTGTTACTGTTTTTGGCATACTGAATACGCCACAGGTAGCTTGCCAGGCTCTGCATGCCAGTGAGATATTCTCTGTAGCTTGCCAGGCTCTCTGAGAGGGGCAGAGGAATTGAATCTGGGTCGGCTGCATGCAAGGTGAATGCCCTACCCGCTGCGCTATCTCTCCAGCTCAAATCACTGTAACTAAAATTTTTTTTAAAAAGAACCAAAAACTGTAATGATATTTACCATCATAACAGGTAAATGCCTTGGGGAAAAAATGGAAAGAGTGCCAAGAAGTGAGAAGTCAAGGCACTAGGTGTTGTCAAGGTTATGACCTATGTGGTGATTTGTGTCCACTTCTAATGATTTAGATTTCAGGTCATGCAAAACTGATCAAGATTCATCATCATCTGACTGGTTAAAGAAACTTTGGTACATCTATACAATGGAATACTATGCAGCTGTTAGAAAAGATGAAGTCATGAACTTTGCATATAAGTGGATCAACATGGAAAGTATCATGCTAAGTGAAATGAGTCAGAAAGAGAGGGACAGACATAGAAAGATTGCACTCATCTGTGGAATATAAAATAACAGAGTAGGAGACTAACACCCAAGAATAGTAGTATATAATACAAGGAGGTTGGCTCCATGGATTGGAAGCTGGCCTCACATGCTGGGGGAAAGGCAGCCCGGATAGAGAAGGGGACACCTAGTAAAATGTGGTTGGAGATCCCGCGCAGGAAGGGTGATGCATGCTGAAAGTAGACTAGAGACTGAACATAATGGCCACTCAATGCCCCTATCGCAAAATACAACACCCAAAAGGAGAGAGAGAACAAAATGGAATACCCTGCCACAGAGGTGGGGTGGAAGGGGGACGGGATTGGAGGCTGGGAGGGATACTGGGTTCATTGGTGGTGGAGAATGGACACTGGTGGAGGGATGGGTTCTCAAACATTATATGAGGGAAACACAAGCATGAAGATGGGTAAATTTGTAACTGTACCCTCACAGTGACTCACTGATTAAAAAAATAAATAAAATTTTAAAATGAGATTCATCATCATCATCATCATCATCATCATCATCATCATCATCATCATCATCATCCCATTGGTTGTAGAATTTCTTGAGCGGTCTCAGTAACGACTCCATTCGTCCTAGCCCTGAGATTTTAGAAGCCTCTCTCTACTCGTCCTTCCCAATGATGCCACATTGGAGGCTCTTTCAGGGTCAGGGGAATGAGACCCAGCTTGTTACTGGTTTGGGCATATTAATACACCATGGGGGCTTTGCGAGGTTCTCCCAGGTGGGCAGGAAACTCTCGGTAGCTTGCCAGTTTCTCCCAGAGGGAGAACTAGGCTATAAGATGTCTTCTAGGAGCTTGCTTTTAAGTCTCTGGATGCTGGCTGTTGATGGGAATTACACGGTTGGGGGGGGGGCAGTCCCTGGATGTGACCGCCTAGCTACTGGGAAATGGGAAATCTGGGCGGAGGAGGCCCAGTCTCAATCTGAGGAGGCCCAGTCCCAATACGAGCAGTCTTGGAGGTCTCAGCCCCGGGTCCCACAAACCTGGATTCCTCTGTCGGTACCTTCATGCGTGAGGCTCGTCCGAACGTGTGGAGAGGGGCTTGAGCATGGCTGTGGCTAGGCTCTGGAGGTCTTCGGCTGCCGGGAGCTCTGCTTGGGGCGGGAAGGGAAGCTGGAGCCCATCCCCTCTGAGGGGCCCCAGGGAAGACAGCCAGGCGTGTGGGCAAGAGACTCTCTGTGTCGCTCTCTCCTGGGAGATCAAGATTATCCCTCTCATATTGACCTGGTAATCTCAGCGCTTTAAGCCCATAACCGAACTGGTCATAGACTCAACACCTAGTCCTTAGCAGTCTTTGCTCAGAGCCTGCACACAAACATACTAGATTTGACATGGCATTATCTCCCATCTAAGTCTAGAGGAGATAAGCCAGCAAAGCACAGGAAGAAAGGTTTACTGGTCCAGGAAGCTTGATGATATGCCTGCTGCTTTGGGAGTGGCTGTCCCAGCTCACAGGGTCTTGCTGCCTGAGGAAGTAATTGACTTGCCTTCCCTGGGAGCACAAGCATATTTATAGACCCAGAGGAAAGGAAGGATGGAGGCTCCTGGGAAACATCATAGAGGATATGCAACGGAAGCAAGACTACTCTGAAAGACAAACTAGAGGAATGGCTCTGGGAGAGACCAAAGCATGGGAAGGAATTGGGCATGATGCAGAGAAAGGTCGCGACTCTATGGGACTTGAGGTGGAGGCAGGAGCAAAAGAGCAGTTCATCACCTTGAACAATTCCTTTTAGGCCCAAGCCTGCTAGTGACCAGCTGACTCTGAGGAGACTATTGAAATATAGAGCTAAAGAGAATACAAGGGATAAAAACTTCCCTTGCTGATCCCTTTTCCATATGCAGCTGCATAGAGTCTGCCGAGCACCTCTAGGAGTGACTCCTGGACACAGAGATAGGAGTAAGTCCTGAGCACAGCCAAATATGTCCAAAGCCAAAAAGGAAGGAAGGAATAAAGGAAGAAAAGAAGGAAGAAAAGAGGGAGGGAGGGAAGAATAAGAGAGTAGGAGGGAGGGAAGAAGGAAGGAAGGAAGGAAGGAAGGAAGGAAGGAAGGAAGGAAGGAAGGAAGGAAGGAAGGAAGGAAGGAAGGAAGGAAGGAAGGAAGGAAGGAAGGAAGGAAGGAAGAAAAGAAGAAAGGAAGGAAGGAAGAAAGGAAGAATGGGCTTGCCTTTTACAGTACACCAGATTGTACTAGGAGTGACTCCTGGACACAGAGATAGGAGTAAGTCCTGAGCACAGCCAAATATGTCCAAAGCCAAAAAGGAAGGAAGGAAGGAAGGAAGGAAGGAAGGAAGGAAGAAGGAAGAATGGGCTTGCCTTTTACAGTACACCAGATTGGGTGCTTGTCTTGAATGTGGTTAACCCAGGTTTGATCCCTGATTGCAGAGCCAGGAGTAAGCCCTGAGCACTGCTGTGTGTGGCACTAAAACAAAAAAAGTAGAAAAGTGATATATGAGCCCAAAGAAGTAAGAATCAAATCTCCAAGTATCTTTGGGATGTTCCTGGTAACCTCGAGTCATTTGGACCTGAGCACTGAACTGTCAAATAGGCAAACATAGCTTCCAAGTGTACTGAACAAAGAGGGATGGGCCCTACATATTTTTAAAAAGAATTTGGGATATGGCTTAAAGGCCAAGTTCAATCCCCCTCAAACACTGGTTATGGCCTCCAGCATCACTAGACTCAACCATTGAACCATCAGACCTGTACCTGACCAAGTATCACTGGGGTTGACCACCCAAGGCCCCACTCCAGCATCACTGAGTGTGATCTCTGCCAAAAAATTCAGAACAGAACGAGAGTATGTTTTGAGATTAGGCAGACCTGAGAAAATTAATATGTTAGCCTCAGATTTTTCATCTGTGAACTGGGGTAAGGAATAGGACCTTTTAATAGGACCATTTAATCTTCATTGGTGTGAAGATTAAATGGGTTAACATGTAGGGCTGGAGGCCAGAACATAGTTTAGTGACTCAGAATATCTGGTCTGCAAAGGTAAGGTCAAAGTTTCAGTCCCTGGGCTGGAGAGATAGTACAGAAGTAGGGTGTTTGCCTTATACGCAGTCAACCTCAGTTCGATCCCCAGTACCATATATTGTTCCCTGAGTACTACCAGGAGTGATGTCTGAATGTGGAGGCAGGAGTCAGCCCCAAATCCAGCCAGGTTTAGTACCAAAACAAATTTTTAAAAAGTAAAAAAAAATTAAAAATAAGAGTTCAGTCCCTGGTGCCATCACATGCATGGCACAATCTTAGTGGCATGTAGCATCGCTGTCTGCATCCCTCAGCTTTCAAATCAATTCCTGGCTGCACTGTGTGTGAGCATAGTAATTAAGGGGGTGCAACCCTGGGGAGCACCCACTGGAGACAGAGTGCAAGCACCATATCCAGAAAGTGAGTACATATGTGAGCGCTGTAGCAACTCCTAGCTGCAGTAGCACCACCCCTAAGGGATTGCAATCCTGAAAACAGCAACCTGATAATGGGACTCCAGTGAGCGCCACAGCTAAATGTTTGAGCATCAGAGCCAGGCCTCTGTGTGACCCCGGTCATCACAACAGCAACAGAAGAACAAAAAAAAAGGCATGGGGGTGTGGGGAGGGGAGAACAAAGCCCATTGGGGACAGAGATGAATGATCCCAGTGGCTGAGCACATGCCTTAGCCTGTGCAAGTCCCTGAGTTCAGTCCCTCGTACCTCATACCCCCTCCCCAAATGAACAGCACTTGACACGTTACGCTCAATAGACAAGCAGAGGGCAATGGGCTGATTGCTCTTAGAGCTTACAGTGGCTGACTTGCAGGGTGAAGGGGTTGCAAGTTGCTAGTGAGAACCCCTTTCTGAACCGACTTTGAAGCAAGGTGAGATTTAGGTGGCCTAGCCAAATTAAAGTCACTAAAGTGGCTCCTTGCTCCAAAAGGGTAGAGCTTGGTACTGCCTTGTGGGTCAAACCTTATCTCCAGAAGATCCCTGTTCAAGTGAATACCTTCCCTGGGAGGCGAAACCTCAAACCACTATCACTATTTAACTTCCTGGATCTGGTGTATTCATCAGATTAGCTCCTGCAGAAATTGGTGCTTGGGGGGAAATCAGCACTTTTGACCTCTACTAAGGCAGGTGTAAAAAAGAACAGGGCAAAGATAGAGCTTTGGGATCAGAGAGATAGAGCAGGGCTTGGGCTTGCATTAGAAGTTAGATCCAGGGCATCGCTGAGTGCAGTCCTGGAGACACCAGAACACTGTAGGGGTGCCCCTGGTAATTATTTGGTTTTGCATGACCAGAGCACCACTGCATTTACAGGCTTGAGCATTGAACTGCCAGAGAGTTGGCTAAAAATTGTTAGAAGGGGCCCCCAGGACTCCTGAGCATCATTTGATAAGTGATTTTCCGCCCGCCCTTCAAAAAAATACAGAGCCTTTCCTTGATTGATATTTGTGCTACATCTTGTGGTCTTCAGGGACTAGTCCTAACAGTGTTCAGGGAACCACATGGTGCTGGGGACAGATCCTGGAGAGCCTCCTGTATGCAGAGTATGTGCTTCAGGTTGTTGAAGAATCTCTCCGGCCTCAGACCCTTTCCTTCTTGACCTAGGGAGGTCAGACACCAAACCCCAAAGTTGGGTTTAGGGCACATCACAAAGAAGAGAAAACTAGCATTGAATGAATAGCTATGGTGGACTGGTGATGGCGATAATTACTTTATGTGCATTATCTCATATAAGCACCCAGCCAGAAGAAGGTAGATCCTGTTACTAGCCCCAATAGCAGAAAGAGAAACCAAGGATTAGTGAGGGTAAATAATATTTCCCAAGGTCACACAAGTACAGAATGAGATCCAAGTGATGAATTCAGTTAGCTGCACTTGCAAAAGTTGCCTTCTTCCCAATATACCAATACTTTCTAAGACCCAGAAGATGATAAATTGGATGAGTCAAATGCAGAGCAGTGGATGGCAGCGATGACCCAGGATCCTAAGATGCTACACAGCACTGATGAGGGTGACAAGTCCGAGGCTGGCTTCTCATAGGTCACTACCTCATTTTGGTCCCCTCCTCCCCAATGCAGAATTCTGCCCCTCTCCCTAAGTTTTCTGCTAACTTGAAGGGAAACAGCTGTGGTCCCTCATCACAGACCGAGCCTCATGTACAACAGTGCTTGCTGCCTGGGGCAGGAGAATGGGTATTGTTTCATGTGCCCTCTCTGCCCCCCCAACCCTTTCTGCTAATCTTTTTTTTTTTTTGCTTTTTGGGTCACACCCAGAGATGCTCAGGGGTTACTCATGGCTTTGCACTCAGGAATTACTCCTGGCGGTGCTTGGGGGACCATATGGGATGCCAGGGATCGAACCCAGGTTGGCCGCGTGCAAGGCGAACGCCCTACCCACTGTGCTATTGCTCCGGCCCCTCTGCTAATCTTTAACTTAATAGTGTCCTCTTCCCATACAGAGTTGTTTCGGGTTTTTGCTTTGTCTGTTTTTTTTTTTTTGTCAGCAGTTGTTTATGTCTTCAACAAGCAATTACTGAGGACCATCTATGTGCCCAGCATCCTGCTAGGTGCTATCATTCCAGTGACCTAAAAGTCTGGTGGATGGAAATTGGTCATTTGAATATAGTACTGAAGTATGTGGACACCGACACGGGGTTTCAGAGTGAGCAAACATAGTCATAGTCCTTGTCTCCATTGCAGAACAGAAATATGCTCACTGTGGCCCCTCTCTGTAGGCTCATAGGGCACTGTGCGCTGAGAGAGCTCAGATGCCTCGCAAGGGTAACAGTTGATGAACTGTCCACTCCTAGCTGTTGTGAAAGGGCAAAGTCACCCTGGGCAAATAGAGGAAGACAAGAGATATACAAAAGGAAGAAGACATGGTTTGGGACTTGGACTAGCAAAAGGGCAGCATTTTGGTAAAGATAAAAGAAGGGGTTAATTAAATCCTGAGTGTCCTAAGGGTGCAGTTCTTTAAATTTTGTTTTAAAAGCCTGTCCTCTGTTTACTGAAGGCAAGCCTCTGCTTACCTTTCACCTCTATTGGTTTTCTTTTGTATCTTTCCCCTTATGTCTTGCAGACTAGGCAAGGTAAGGAAAAATGAATATAAACTGAGGAGAAATGAATGAGTTTTTCATTCTAAGTTAACACTATCTATGACACTGTCCATTACAAGTTCCATCCATGACTGAAGGAAGGTTTTAGTTTGTGCTGTTCAATACAGTGACCACTAGCCACATGTGGCAAATGAACAACCAAAGTGTGGTCAGTGCAACAAAGTAACTTCCGATTTCAATTATTAGCTTATGACTAGCTTACGTTATAGAATTTCACGAGTTTACTTACCTTTCGATGTGTAAGATTTATACACCTCCAGATGTACGTGATTCTTAGCACTATCAAAGTTCCCCTGCCATGCCATGCCATTCCCAAAATGACTCCTTAACTCATTTTCTCCCACCTTTCCCCTTTCCCTACACTTAAACAATAGTTTCACCTGACTTGGTGTTTTGTTGGGTTATTTTGCCAGGTTATTTGTTCTAGTTATTCAAGGATTTTTTTTTTTGTTTAGCATCAAAAAAAATCGAAAGAGCTATATTAGGAGTATCACATCTCACTCAAGTGAGAGAAGGAATCCGGAGTTCTGGCCTCCGTCGACAGTCAAGAATCAGGGATGCTATATCGTTTGCCAAGGCATCAAAAATCAGATGGGCTGGTCATGTAATGCAATTCAGAGACGACCACTGGACTAGAGCTGTTACCGACTGGATTCCACAGGATGTCAGAAGACCGCGTGGCCGACCACCAAGTAGATGGTCAGACTTCTTCGTCAAATCCCTGAATGAATGATTTGAGGCTCTTCTTGTTCCTGGAGCAAGCAAATATCGTTGGACTATACTAGTACGCGACAGAGACAAATGGAGACGTTACTAGACTATCTTGCAGGCTCATCCACTTTATTTTATATTTAGCATATTGGAAAGTATAACTCTAAACACTTAGCAAATAGGCCACCCATATTTCCATAGTAAATGTGTAAGTAATATGAATACTTCTATTAACTTAGTCATGGGAGCACTCCTGGAGGCTCACAGGGTTGCTCAATCAGGAGCTGAATTTGCGTCATATTTCCTCAAAATAACTGGGAAATGATTGAGTGCCTATTTGCACAGGCAGTGCCTGTACATACATTATCTCACTTAGTCCCAGCCCCAGCCTTGAGTGGGAGAAGGCTGAGATTCTTGAAGACCCAGAAAAATTAAGGTCCTCTCATAGAAAGAATTAAGGCTAGAGACCAGGAGTTCATGCTCCGCCCCACCCCTGGGGCTAGAAGACTCTTTCCAGGGGAAGAGTACAGAGGAAAGGACCTCCTGCTAATAATGCTCGCTGCTCACAAACCAGGCCTCCTGGATGAAGAGAGGAGCTTCCTTCCATTACTGCCTTGTTCCAACTGAACTGTGGCTAAGGGGGCCATAGGCTGTTAACAAAATAACAGCTGTATTCCTATTCTGCTACGCTGGCCTAGGCAATGGTAGGTTTTTGCAAATTCAAAATGATATCCTTGGATCAATGGGCACCTTGGCGCCTTTCTAGGTCTGCAGATGCCACAGTGAACAAAGCGAAGCTCCCTCCCCATGGGGCTGAGAACGACGGTGGAGGGAGGGTGGTAATAAAGAAATGCTGTGTGGCACCAGATTGTTCTCCCATCTCAAAGATTGTTAATACATAACACGACCTTTTGTGTCATTTATGTCACATAGCCACATAGTCTGATGTCTCTTTTTGTGCGAATCTGATATTTGTCTTTCAAGCCAACAGCCTGGCTGGCTGAAATGCGGAAACACCTTCCCGTGGAGTCTTTTAACGAGTGTTGAGTGCCACCTAGGTGCAGAGTCCGATACTGGGGATTTGGCGAGATCCAGAGGAATGAGAATGCAGGGTACTTACTGCCTTGGGGGCCGAGGTGGTTCCAGTGTTATGGAAAAGGTGATCCCTTCTTTTGGGACCTCTGCTGGGCTGCAGAAGCTAAAGGTTTGGTCTGTGAAGGCCAGCGCCCCAAAAACTGCTTCAATCCCCAATTCAATCTCCAATTCCCAAGTGGGAATTCTAAGTCCGTAAGAGACGAATCCGGCCTTGATTCTCTGGGTTTGGGTAAACTGGGACCATCTCACAGTGATGAGAAACTAGAAAGAGGCTGATAAAGGAGTTTCAGAAAACCCCACTACCAGCGACCAGGAGGGAACCCAGAGAGGACCCTTTTGGGATATTGCTTTCCTAGGAGGTCTTCCCAAGGAGATGGACTTGGAGGGGCTGTTACAAAAAGAACTCGAGGGCAGTATTTGGAGGATGGAGACGTCGCAGGTGGAAGATGCCTTCTAGTTTTGTGGAGGTGCGGAGATTTGGGGGCTGCTAGGAAAAATGGGTGCGCTGACCAATTTTAAGCAGCCTTGTCCTACAGAAGTAACCGAGTGCACCCCAATTGAGGACATACAGAGAGAAGGGCTGGGGTGCCGGGGGCGGGGGCGATCTGGCCAAGCCGCTTGTGTCTTGGGGAGAAAAGGAGAAAAGAGCGGGTCAGAGATCCAGGGCGGGGAGGTACGGGAGAGCGGGCAGGGTCCTTCCTGGAGATTCCGGGTTTCTTGACAGCCCTTCAGGGGGCGAGGGGAGAAGGGGTTAAGTGTGCCCCTCCACCGCCCCCGATGCTTCCTGTGTTTGAAATCCTTCAGGTTTCAAAACCCCCTCTGGCCGCGGTCCAGGCGGGCATTGTCCGGGGAGGGGTTGTGGGCCGGCTCAGCGGCCGGGCAGCCTTTGTTGTGGGGCCACCTCCAGATTCCCTCCCGCGCCCCGGGCTGGGGCTGCCGAGTGCGTGCCGGGAGGGGGGCGGCGCGGGCGGCTCGCTCCCTTCTCCCTCTTCCTGCTCCCCCCCCGCCCCCCGCCCTCCAGCCCTCCGATGACCACATGACCAAGTGGGCTCGCGGCCAAGCCACACGCTACTACAAAATGCAGCCCCTGGCGTGAGCGGGGAGCATTTTCGCTGGCACCGCCACCGGCAGTTCGGGCCGCGACCCGAGGCGCGGCGACAGGAGCCTCGCCGAGACGCCTGAGAGAGGGGCCAGCTGGGTGGCGCTGCCCCGCGCGGCGAGCCAGGGAGGCTGCAAGGAAGAGGAGGCGGCGGGGCCAGCAGCCTGCCGCGCGGCGTGGGCGCCCCCGGGAGCGACGCGAGCTCAGAGCCTCCCCGCTTCGCGCCCCCCTCGTGGCCTCCCGGCCGCCTGCGCTCGCGCCCCCCGCTGCCCCCCAGTTGCTAGGGCCGCGGCGGCCCCAGGAGCAGCATGAATCTGTGGCGGTGCTTGCAGGCGCTGCTGCTGCTCTGGCTCTCTCTGACCGCCGTGTGTGGAGGTGAGTGCGCGCCCCCCGGCTCGTCCGCCCCGTCGCTGGCCGCTCGCCGCCTCCCAGGGAGCCGCCACGCGCCGGGCTGCCGGCCGACGGGGCGTCCCGGGGGCCCGGTTTCGGGGCCGAGCTGGTGGCGGGGTGGCGGGGTCTGGCAGAGCGTGTGGGGGGGAACCGCTTGCTCCGGGAGGGCATCCCTCGCCCGACGCCTGTCGGGTCTGGGCACTCCTCTCGCAGTCTGAGGAAGCGGGCGCTCCCCGCAGGTTCCGCGGCCCGCGCCCCACGTGGTGCAAGGAGCCCCGCTCCGTCCCCCTCGTGGGTCAACGCAGGGGACTGGCCAGGACCCCCCCCCCGGCTGGCCTTGAAGATCTACTGGCCCTGGGAAGTGAGGAGCCGCCTGGCCCCTTTCGGGGTTCGCCCAGCCACTGGGGCCGCTGGAACCAAGTTGCAGACGTGACACTTGTTGCATAGGAGGGAGCGCGTGGCGGCGGCATGGAGACCAGCTGTTGATCCTTAGCGCCCCTTCAGTGAGCAGAGGCAGGGGGCCAGGTTCTGTCTGCTGTGCTCTGTGCTCTGTGCTCTGGACTCCCGTGCCCAAGATCCTCCTCTCAGCCTCCCCCTTCCCTCTGGCTTAGTTCCTGGATGTTCTGGCTCGAGGCACACTCCCCTTCCCCCCACCCAGGCTGGGCACGCTGCATCTCACCCTCATCTCCAAACCACAAAGCAAGGCAAGCAAGGCAGGACCCGACACCCCCCTGCCAGCACCACACCTTCCACCTGGCAATCCTTGGCACCAGGTGCTCTCTGGCCCTCCCCATCCCGATCCCCACCCAGTTCCTGTGTGCCCTCACTTGCTTCCTGGGGCAGTTGGCACAGTCCTGTGATCTGGCTGTCACTGCAGCCTTACCTGGCATCACCAAGGGCGACCGGGAGGGCTAATACCAGAGTGGGGGAAGGAGAGACCGAGAAAGTGTTTCCTCTCTGCTCGAGGAAGAGCACAGGGTTCTATTTGGTTCTGACCTGTCGGGACAGGACCATCCTTGGCAGTACAGAAGCTTCCTGAGGGACCAAGCCAGGTCTCAGTTCCCTGTCATCAGCTACCTTCTTTCTCAATGCTGTTGCCTTTGGTCCTGCCCTGGAAGGTGCCCTGCTTGGGTCCGGTACCACCTGCTTACCTGAGGCCCAAGGAGTCAACCTCCACCTTGGAAAGAGGTGGACAGGGTTTTTCCCCCCCAGACACTCTTGTCTGGCAAGCTATGTTGGAAGAGAGCAAGGAAGATGATTGAAAGACTCCACAGGGGCCTGACCCTGGGGTCCTACCCTGTGGTGAGGGGAACAAGACACACCCACATGGCAGGTCTGTGGGCTTCAGTCCAAGACGGCGCCTTCGGGGAGGAAAGAGTGGGTGTAGTGAGGGCCTCTCAGAGGAAGATGGGGCTTCCTGGTTGGCATACTTGGTGCTACCCTAAAGTTATAGAGAGACCCTTGGCCTTCTGTCACCCCCGCTCTGACTGTTTTAAAGTCCAGCTGTTGGGGCTGTATCGGTAAGAGGGAAAGCTGGTTTCCAGGGAGAGGGAACACTGTGTCTGACCCAGATCCTGTTGTGTCTTTAATCCCCCTGTCAGCCTTAGTCTGACTTCATCCCTGATTTGGGTCATTTCCACAGCCCTCCCACTGGGCTGCAAATACTAGAAACTACCAAGGCACCCCTTACCTTCTGCACCTGGCAACCACACCCACCATGTTCTACTCCTCCTGCCAGCTCTCCTGGGTCAGGAAACAGGAGCCCAGAACCACTTTGCCCTTGACTCAGACTTACATGTTCCCCCCAGCAGAGTTCCTAGGTTCCCGGGCTTCAGCCCCATGTTTCCTCCCAACACACTTTATCTCCACTTGGAATATTCTTCACCCCCCCAAGCCCAAACACACACACACACACACACACACACACACACACACACACACTGCACTGCCTCTGACCTGGAATACACTTTGCTCTTCTGAGTCTGAGAGCTACTGGGTCAGAGCCAAGTATCCCTTAAGGTTTGTCTGAGTACCTCTCCCTCCCTTCCTCCCTTCCTCCCTTTCTCCCTCCCTTCCTCCCTTTCTCCCTCCCTCCCTCCCTTCCTCCCTTCCTCCCTCCCTCCCTCCCTCCCTCCCTCCCTCCAGCAACAGTCACATCTATATTGGTAATGTGAGGACAGCCTACTGTACCCCTCCCTTTCAGAAAAGGCCTCCTCCACTTCAACCCCAATCCCTTAATGCTGAGTACCCATGTAACCTGAGTCAAGCCTCTTGGCAGCCAAGGACTGTAGGCCAGTGCAGTGCTGGCCCAGGCTGCCAAAGCCTGTTGTGTCCGAGCAAAGGCTGGCATGGGGACACCACTCAGGGCACTGGGGTGAAAGGCTGGGAAGCCAAAAGCTGGCTACTTCATTCCAGAAACAGGACACCTCAGAGTTGAGGAGGGGACCTAGCTAGTGGGGGCCCCCACCCAGAGCATGCCAGTGGGCTTTTAATTTTATTTTTTAAACTATTTTATTGAATAAATGTGAGATAGACCCGTACAAAGCTGTGCATGATTGGATTTCAGTCATACAGTGTTCCAACAACCATCCCTCCACCAGAGTACATTTCCCAGTAAGTCCCAGGACAGGCCAGACAGCTAGCATGGCTGGTTCCAGGGGAGGCGGGCATGTTCCTGAAAAGTGGCTCTGGACATTGGAGCCACGTTTGTGGTTGGGGCTGTGGGAGAATCAAGCTCCATTTCTCTGCTGGTGCCTGATGTGTTCTCCAAGCGCTCCGCAGCATCGAGCTCCAGGCCCTGCAGGGATTCTTGGCAGAAAGATGCCTCAACTTCCTTTTCAGTGAAAAGAGTTGAAAAGAAGTACTTTAACAATTGGAAGAGGCCCTCATTTCTACCTGGGATTTTTTTTGGGGGGGAGGGGTTATAGTCCGCCTTCTGTGGGGATGAGACCTGTACTTTTGCTTTTTGGGTCACACCTGGAAATGCACAGGGGTTACTTCTGGCTCTGCACTCAGGAATTACCCCTGGAGGTGCTCAGGGGACCATATGGGATGCTGGGAATTGAACCTGGGTTGGCTGCATGCAAGGCAAACGCCCTACCCGCTATGCTATTGCTCCAGCCCCGAGACCTGTGTTTCTAAGGTGGCCCTTTGGACAGATCAAGCTGTGTTTTCAGGTGTCAGCTTATCGGAGGGGTGAGCCAGACTCAAAAGGAGGCAACAGGTGGGGGGCGAGATCAGAATGCAGAAGGAAGACTGAATCCACTCGGAGGGATGCAAGATGCCAGGGGTTCTCCTGGGCCGGCTGCTCTCTAGGGCTCAGCTGAGTGCTTGGGGCAGTTCCTGGCAGGCCCACAGCCTCTTGTTTCCCTGGCCAGCATCTGAGTTATGGTCCTGTTTCCCCCACTGGCTCTAGGCCTACACTCCTACCCTTCACCCCCAGCCAGCCCTCCCTTGGCACAGCTGCCTGTACCCCCAGTCTTGGGCGGTGAGCATTTGATGATACGCTCTCCACCCGGCCCTTTGCCTCGCTTCTCCATGTCTCATGTAACCCTGGTGTTGCTGCCTGCACCACTGCCTCACCCCCAGCAGTTGGAAGAAGCAAGACCTCCTTCCCCTTTTCAAGGCCCCTGGCATCTTCCCTAGCATCCCACCCTTTCAGCAGAGTCCAGCAGAGTCCTTAAGACCTGATACCGACTCCTCAACTGTCTCATGCCTATTGAGCAGGCACAGCCTAGGGGCACCCCAGAGCACAGGGCTTTGTGAATGAAGCTTCTCTCTGCCCAGTCCCTTTGCAGATGGTCCCCAAGGGTAGCCTCCACTCCTTTTCTCTGTGTATTCCCACTGCTCCAAGCACACAAATGGAAGGCCAGGGAGATGGCTGAAGGGACTGAAGCATATAATCTGCATGTGGGAGCCCTGGGTCTGGACCCCAGGTACCACATGGTCCCCTGAGCACTGCTGGGAGTGATACCCCTCCTTAGCATCACCGGCCTGCGCATAGCTCAGGGTGCCATTGGGGGAATGCCTTCTTAAAAGAAAGGTCTTCAAAGTGAAAATGTCCTTCGTGTTTAAATTCCTATTAGGTGATGGCTGGAAAGGGTGAGTGGGAGGAGGGACTGTGTACACATGCATTGTGGGATGTCCTTTGGTGGAGGGGAGGGTGTGGGAGTGGGTAGGAAGGAACCTAAGAACCAACCTGCCTACCTGCCTGCCTTTGGTCCTGGAGGAGAAGAAATACCTAGGAACTATGTGCAAGTGAGCAGGAATGACCAGAGTCAAGGAGGGAACAAGAGGGGCTGGAGCAATACATTTGCCTTGCATGTGGCTGAGCCAGGTTCAATCCCTGGCATCCCATAGAGTTCCCTGGGCACCACCAGGAATAGATCCTGAGTACAGAGCCAGAAGTAACTCCCCTTGAGAATCCCCAGGTGTGCCATCACCCAAAAGGTGGAATCAAGGACGGGGGAATAATGGAGTCAGGGAGATGGCAAAGGAGAACCCCCCCCACCGGAAGATGGTGTGGGGAGGCAGGCCACCAGCCAACAGTGGGGATGATATGGAAACTGTGAGCTAGAAGTGGTGGTGGGATTGCTGGAGGAATGGAGGCAGAGCTCGAGAATAGGGATGGAGCTGAAGGCCAGTCTGCTGGAGGGGGAGTCGGGGGATGGCAGAGAAACCAGAAGTCCAGGCACTGGCCTCCGAATCTACTACTACAAGCCAGCCCCATGCTGGGAGTTACACAGCATGCCCCGCCTACCTCTCCCTCAGTGAGAGCTCATCCACACAGGCACCTTCTCTGTCCTTATGACTAAGAGCATCCAGCACCACTTCGATTCTGTTGAAGCTGCAGCGTCACAAGGCATTTACACTAAACCAGATGTGGATAGATGTATCAAGGAGCCCCTGAACTCTTCTACTCTCAGTCAGATGTGAGCAGATAGATGCTAAACATGCCTCCCCTGCTGCCACCATCCCTATGTAAAAGAAGCTAGCTAGGGTTGGAAAGGACCCAGGAAGTGGCCTTGGCGATGCCAATACTCAGGTTCCTCAGCCTCCAGAATAGAATGTGGCTTCCGGGGACCATTCCGCCATTTGCGCACTCACTCATTAATGCAGTCTTTATTGGACACTCCCTGTGGTATCAGGCTGAGGAGAACTGGGTGTAAGGTACGTGGAATCAGAGACCTCCTCCCCAAGCCCTGCCCCACCCACAGGGAGGCCACATGAGCAAAGTAGGAGATGCCTAAACACCAATGAGATGCCCAGGGGAGACATCTGGCACACTCAAAAATGGGCCACCTGTGTCTCAGAAGACTGTAGGAGGATTGTGACAGGGAGCACAAAGTTTGCTCTTACAATGCTTCAGAGAAAGGAAAAAAGAGAGGCTGGAGAGATAGTGCATTGCTTTGCATGCGGCCAACCCTAGTTTGAATCCTGATACCATACAGGGTTCCCTGAAGTACATCCAGGGGTGACCCCTGAGCGCAGAGCCAGGAGTAAATCCTGAGCACTGCCAGGTGTGGCCTCAAACGGCTCCAAAGGAAAAAGAAAAGGGACAACTAAGGCTTTTGCCACTCTCTGTGGATAACTGATGGGTGCATGGCATTGTGTCATTCACTTCGTTGGAATGTGTGTGAAATGTGTTCATCAGTTTCAAGGGTGATATGGGGGTGTGGGTTGTCCCTGCTGTGCCCTAGTCAAGTATGGGCATAATGTCTCAATTTTTTACCCCCTCACATTGTTGTGTTTGTGCCTGCCAGAAATGTGGGGGCACTGTCAGGTATTTGAATCCCAGAAGCGCAGCTAACCAACTACTTACATTGCAAGATGAGTACTGAGTCCTCTTTGTCCCACGACAGTGACAGACTGGCAAGTGATTCCGCAGGAGGGAAGCTAAAACCAAAGAAAGGCTGTGCCTTTCACTCTGCCTCACGCAAGGATTGCCTCTCCCAGGGGTCTGTGCTCTGTGACCTATGTCCACGGGCACCACCTTCCTATCTAACTGGACTGATCCTTTCTGCAGGACCTCTGATGCAGCCTTCTGGCCGGAAAGGGTTGCAGGAAGGCAACGTCCGCGCAGCACAGCCCCGAGGGTCGAAGAACGGACCAGGGCCCTGGCAGGGAGCTCGGAGGAAGTTCCGTCGCCAGCGGCCACGCCTCTCCCATAAGGGCCCCATGCCTTTCTGAAGCAGGTACTTGACTCTGGTCAGTGGGCAATCTAGGAGGAGCCAGGTGGGGATAGCCTGGAAGCAATGGTAGTGCTCCTGCTTGTTACTGGGCGGCCACCAGCAGTTACAAGTCACTGCACCATGCCATGGAGGGGCTTCCAGATACCGCATGCAAGTCTTCCATCTTTTGCACTGAGGACCCAGGCCTAGGGCCTGACATTCTCCTGTCTTCCCAGACTTTGAATACTGGTTCCCGTTCCACATGGAACTGAACAAACTTTACCGAGCAGAGATAGGGCAGGGGCTTAATTAGCTGGAGAGAAGTGCCCCAGGGTCCAAGTGTCTAGTATGAATCCTCAGCAGAGAGGGGAAGAGAGGCAGAGAGTTTGGGAGTGGGGGCGAAGAGCATGGTGGAAATCAGGAGACTGGCAACCATGGTT
This sequence comes from Sorex araneus, assembly GCF_027595985.1. NCBI lineage: Eukaryota > Metazoa > Chordata > Mammalia > Eulipotyphla > Soricidae > Sorex > Sorex araneus. Next base: position 87,317,815 of record NC_073313.1, read on the forward strand.
GTTTAGAGCTGTGTGGAAAAAGAGAAAACTCAAAGATGGCCGCACCCAAACCCGAAGCCGAAGCCTGCTCTGGAAGCCGGGCCTGCTGCTCTCCCTGCAGTCAGTATAGGGCCACCTTGGAGTTGAAGTTGAGGCTGGTGGGAAGGAGGTAATGAGGACTGTGTCCTATTCTGTCTTGCATATTGTCTTTGACCCAAGACCTGCCATTGACTTCCTGTCTTTTTGTCTCTTTAGGACTGAAGGGGCCCCCAAGTGCCCGCCCCCACTTGATTCTCTCAACTCCATAGATTGGTCTGCTTCTCTGGAACCTTCGTCTAGACGCCGCTCATCTTGTACCTGTCCTAGCTGCGGATGGCCCCAGCTCTTCTCACCCACCAGCCTCACAGAATGGCGTGGCCTGGCCCATAGAGTCCAGATGATTCCTTTTCTCACACAAGGATTCCTGGAGACCTTCTTCATGTCTGCAACTGACTTTCAAGTCCCCATACCCGGAGGAAGGCCACCCTTCTTCTCCCAAGCCACTCCCTGTTCTTTTCTCCGCTGCGTGTATGGGGAGGGTATGGGAGGGATGGAGTCTCCTGTCTTTGGAGGGCTCCTCTAGATCCAGCCTAGCCTGTCAGTGTGACCCTGTGCCTGGTCTCAGAGGGAACTGCCGCCATAAGCGGTGGGAGATTGATTATCGGGACTGGGGTATTGGGGTGCAGTCTGGGTGTTTTGGGATCTATTGGAATGGGGGCTTTGCACTGTGGGGAGGGGAGGGGTGAAGCAATGGAAAAGAAGAGGAAGAAGCGCTGCTGAGGCCTCTTTCTCATTCCCCTTGTGGAAGAGGCATAGGAGAGGCCCTGGAGGACTGTTACTTCTCTTACCTCACTGTGTGTCTCCTGATACTCCCCTCGCTCACACTACCCGCCCCCACCACTTCTAGTTGCAAGCATGGCTCAGGAGGAGGGGAGGGTGTTGGGTCTGAAGGGGCTCTGTACCCTCTCAGGGGCAAAAGCCAAGCAGGAGGATTGTTTTTGCCAAGAATCACAGAGTCTCAGAGCCAAAAGGAACCTTGGAGAGCACTTAGCCCTGCCTCCTTAGGCAAACTCCTGTGGAGAGAGGCCTGGAGAGGGATAGTGACCAGCTCAGGGTCACTAAAGAGCCTGAAGGAGGACCCAAGCCTCCCAGCTGCCACTTGATGATCTCTTCCCTCTTGATGATGCCTTTTCCCAACATATTAAGTGCCTTTTCCCCCGAGCTTGGGGTTGGGAATGACTGGGGAACACTAGACAAGCTGGCTGTGTACCGCCTCATGGTAGGGGAGGGGCCACCTTATTGCCACCTCCTTGGCCTGCCTCTCCGCTGATCCATTCCCTGACCTGACTGGAAAGTTCTAGAACTGACCAGTGCTGCCCCCCGCCTCCACTTCTTGCAGCGCTTCCAGAAGCCGGGTATTTTCACAGGCCTCAGTTCCTGGTTTGGAGGAGCCAGGAGGAGCCTTCCTTTCACCTTGACTGCACCTGTTTTCCCAGTCTCCTTTCTTTGGGGGCAGGAAGAGGAATGAAGTCAAGGAGAGAAGGAAGGCAGGGCAGGCGGGAAAAGAGGAAGGAAAGGAAGGGAGAGAGGGCAGAAGAAAGGAAAAAGGAAAGCTGAGAGAAAGTGTTGGTCTGAGCAGGCTTCCTACTCAGAGACCTTCCAGAACAGAGAAAGGGGAACCCAAGCGCCAGATGGCCATCTATTTATAAGTGGGGCCTGGGGGGGTCAGGGCCCCTTGAGTCCCACTGCACCCCAACATTTGCCTACCTGCCTCTGCCCTTCCCTCTGCTGCTGCTAATGCTACTGCTCTTGCTGCTGGTGCTGCGGACACCCACCTCCCACACCCCTCAGACTCCAGTGGGGGCTGGCCAGTGTCCAGAAAAGCCTTTTTTCACCACTGATGTCTCTGCCAGGGACTGGGCCCTTTCTCCCCCCCCTTCTCCTCTCTGCATCTCTTGCCTCGTCATCCCGCCCAACCCCACGGGAAGGGGGAAAGAGGACAAAGGGGATGGCCAGGACACAGGGCAGAGGAGGCCAGTAGGTGGGCTGTTTTATTTAAAGTGGTTGTGTATGATTTTTATTCTAATTTATACAAAGATAGTAAGGCCCCTTTCAGTAAAAAAAGTGAAATGTGTCCCCTTCCCATAATTGTGTTCACTGTGTTTGTGAAGGTTGTTCTGTGTAAATATGTCTTTATAATAAAGAATTGAAAGCTGACAATTCACCCTTACTCTTGGAGGTCATGTTCAGCTATCCCCTGAGACCCAAGATTGTCCCCATGTCCACATAGGACACGTGCAGGGGGTTAAGTGCCCACATCCCCACTTGGTTCCAGATCAAACAGCCTCAAACCAACTAGGCACAAACTCATAAAAGCAATCTCTATGCCTCGCAGAAGGCTCACATAAAATGCAGTTCACTTGGAGGTGTGCGGCATCAGTTTGGGTGTCCTCATGTTTGCGGGCCATGTTATTTCAAGAATTTTAAAAAGGCAACTCTGTAAAGAGCATCCTGGTTAAAGGTGGGATTTCAACAAAAACTTGTTTCATCTCTTTGGCGGGTGTCTTCTACTTTTATCTACTCTGAAACACTTTCAGGACTTTTTTTTAGCCAGTTTGCCTTTCTCGAAACCTGTTATGTTTCCTACAATAAATACATTTGGCCATGGCTTTGTATGTACCATTCTATGTTTCACAACATTGAGTTGCTTGATGAATGAGATATCCTGAAAAATAAAATACAAGGAATTCAATACAGTTCTGCCCCCATCTGTCTCACTTCTTCCCGCCTGTTGTCAAAATGACAGTATCTTGCAGAACAGAAAGGAACATCAGGTCTATGCTAATTTAATTAATTAATTCATTAGATGCACACAGGCATACCCAATACAGAGTAAACTCCAGCAAGAGTGATCCAAAAAGTGCATTTGAGGGGGCTGGAGAGATAGTACAAGGTAAGCGTTTGCCTTGCACACAGCCAACCCAAGTTTGATACCTGGAACCCAGTATGGTCACCTGAGCCCCAGCAGGAGTGATCCCTGAGCACACAGCCAAGACTAATCCCTGAAAACTGCCATGTGTTTCCCCAAAACAAAAAATAAAACCAAACCGAAATAATTCACTTGGTAAATCTTCTGGATAAGTCTATAGATCTGACAAGTATTTACTGATTAAAATGATGCATTCTTTGGGTTTGGGGGCCACACCCTATAATCCTTAGCTCACTCTGCACACTGAATCATTCCTGGTGGTGCTCAGGGGACCATATGAGATGCTAGAGATCGAACCCGGATTATCCATGTGTAACACAAGTGACCATACCCACTGTACTATCTCTCCAATCCCTAAAATGATGCAATATGAAAGGAAGTGCCTTTGGCCAAATTTGGTTAAATGTCACAAAATCACAGAAGATAAAATAGAAAAGCCCATGCACAGGCATTCTAATCATTGATAAAATGCTGCAGGTTGTGACATAATTTTTTAACAATCATCTTGCTTTAATAAAATTTAAAAAACAAAAAATACTACAGTATCTAGGCAGTACCTTTTAGAAAAATGCAGCACAAAATGCCTCCTTTCAAAATTACTACTTTGAATTTTGGCAAACTGCTTGAGAGGAACTGGTTTTGAACAAGATTTGGGCAGGCTGACTTTATGCTGACTGGTTTCTTGTACAAAGGTCAACAAAGACAATGTGTTAATGAATGGAAGGGGGGTGAGTGCATTGAGGGGGGAGGGGAACACCGCTGGAAGATATGGTATTGAAGAATTATCGTAGGCATTAAACCCTAAAGTTTCATCACTTTGCAAGCTCTAATTTCTCACAAACCAAGAAGTGAGTGGTGCCACACAAGCCACGAAATACTGAACCTTAAGCCTTCCCCACAGGTCCTTTATTGAAAAATTTGCCACTCTGTGATTTGAAACACTAAAGGCAATGTCCTAGACATAGGTTTGGCTGTTGAAGTCCAAGGAAGTCATGAGGGGAAGTCTGTAGTGAGTGTTGACCAATATGTGGGGGAAACTGGCTTTTCAAAGGAGCCCTGGTGAGGCCTTCCATGGCAGAGAGCATGGGCAGAGGTGGGTGGGGAGGGGCTCCAGAGGAATACTGGACCGTAAGTGTATACCTTTCAGAGTTCTTTTAAAAAATCATCTCATTTTGTTGTCTTTGCCAGTGGTATCAGATCATTGAAGATGCCTTTAAGGTCCAAATCTTATATTTTATATTTATATTTTCCACAATGTATTTTCGAATTTCTGACTTTTGTGTTGTCACTCAGGGTGCAATTGGTGTTGAAATCTTATATACCTAAAACTCAGCTATCAATAACTTTGTAAATCACAGTTCTTTAAATAATTTCTTAAAGCGAAAAAAATCAACTCATTTTACTCTCCGAAGAACTAGGCCACCCTGACCCCAATCTCCATTTTACAAATGGGAGAACAGGCTAAGAAAGGCAGAGTAACTTGCCTAAAGGCTCGAAGCTAATGAATATTAAACCTAGAATGTGGTCTTCAAACCCTAAAATACAGGCTCATGTCACAGTACTCCAATAGGGCCTGTGACTAGAGAGAAGATGTAAGTGAAAGTCTCTATTTACAGTTTGGTTGCTGGCACCAAACTGTGAATAGAGACTATATGGTTCCGAGGGTCCAGCAGGAGTGATCCAAGAGTGCAGATCCAAGAACAAGCCTGAGCACCATCCATATGCCCCCCTCCCCCCAAATAACAAAGGATAAAAAGAACTTACTTCACTCACAGTTCGTTTCTGGGCTGTAAATCTT